>NW_025999913.1:7289316-7334850 GCF_001458135.2 Marmota marmota marmota | reverse complement strand
AAATTTTTTTTTTTTTTTTTTTTTTTTTGCCATAAAGGCTTTTCTATGGGCTTTAGAATTCTTGAATCCAGCTGAGCCTTTCAAAAGTAGTCTCACTATGGGTCCTTAGAAGGAGGATTCAAGATGAGACTACCACATTTTAAATACCTAGCATTTCAGATCTCGATCTGCATCACATGACTTCTGTTTAGTATTGTTTTATGACTCATTTGGGACCAAAGATCAGATCTAGGACCTGCCAATCCGTAGAAACACAGCTCACTAACTCTTCAGTCTTGACTTAGACAAAATTTAATTAGTATAATGAAAGATTAGACAAGGTTAAACATTTAAAAATCAAGTGTACTTTATATGGAGAAGAAAAAAGACTGATAATATACAAAGCTAATATATGTAAGATGTCATGTTTACAAACCAATATGTCAACTTACTACCTCCTAGTCTGATACTGGTTATTAGTGGCTAACAACATTCTTCTACACTGTTACTTAAGGAGAATATCCGTGGTTGTCAGCTGAGACCCTGAGATTTGGTTCTCTGATGAAGACAAGCTGCTGTGAAATGTTATACCAGGCATTTGTGGAACCTGAAGGGAGTAACAAGTGGTGACAGGATAATAAATGCTATCGGTGACCTGTATCAGTTGTGCAAATGCCAGGAAAATGATTTCCAGCTGACTTCCCAGGTGTAATAGATTGTGTATAAAAAATGGTTGCTCACTGGTAACATGTGGCTCTCCAACATGGCTCAAGTATTTCCTTGGAGGAGAAATACAAATGAAATGTTGTTCTCAAAATATAAATGTTCTCAGCTGGGCGTGGTGGCACACACCTGCAATCCCAGCAGCTCCAAAGGCTGAGACAGGATGTGAGCTCAGAGCCAGCCTCAGCAACAGTGAGGAGCTAAACAACTCAGTGAGACCCTGTCTCTAAATTAAATACAAAATAGGGCTGGGGATGTGGCTCAGGGGTTGAATGCTTCTGATTTCAATCCCTGGTACACACACACACACACATACACACGTATATGTTTTCAAAAATAATCCAGCAACAAATGGACAAATAAAATTTTAACTCCCACAGTTACTTCTGACTCTTTAATTCTCCAAGAGAAATTCTTAATTAAGTAAGAAATTCATTCTAAAAGATTACTTAGAAGTGTTTTACTTAGAAGTGAGGTAAAGGATGGATTCTGCATTTTTTTCCTGGACATTGGCAGTGGTGAGCCACCCCACTACCCTGTAGGATCCAGTAGTCAGCAGAGACGTATGTGAAGGAGGGACACCTGAAAACGTCACCCTGGAAATTTTGCCTACATATTTCCAGCTTCATAACCTATGAAGAGTCTGCACTCTATACCCAAGTAATTGGCTGTGGAATCATGGACACTTCAAGGCAGGTAAGGCCCGTATTAGTCAATAGCACATGAGCATGCACCCACATGTGGTTCCCAGTTTATGATATTCTCACTTTATAATGGCGTGAAAGTGATGGCATTCACTAGAATCTATAGTTGAATTTTGAACTTGATCTTTTCCCAGGGTAGCATCATGTGGTCTGATCCTCTTTCATGATGCTGAGCATCAGCAGTGACCGCAGCTCCCAGCCAGCCCTGTGACCTTGAAGGGAAACAAGTGTCCCTCTACGGTGTGCCCTGCTGCTCAGCTAGGGTGTCTGGCAGGTACTGAATATTGGTAGTTAGGATGTTGGGCAGTTAGGGGTAGTCAATGCATTTTCAACTTCAGATGGAATTAATTGGGATATAACCCCTGGAACATCTGTATACACACCACACACACGTATATTTACACTCATACTGGTATATTATTTTTTTTTTTTGTGTGTGTGTGTGTGTGTGCACCCACATACATATATGCCGGAGTACGGCTGCAGCAAAATAACCGGGGGGTGACGAACAACTTGTGCAGATTGATACAGCAGGAGTGGGAGCCTTTATTGTAGGACGGGGTGGGGAAGAGCCGGTTGCGGCCGCTTGGAAAGCCCTTGCTGCGCCATGACCGGCTTGTGCACGTGGCAGCCACCACGGTGCCGATTGATGCACCCTCCGGTAATGAAAAGTATTCAGTAATAGCCTTTTGCTGCAACTTTTTTCCTGATAATCCTTCCTCCTCTGAACTTTCTTCTTTCTGACTAGAGTTCCTGGGCTCTTATAAACACATGCCCTAATTGCTCTTGGTTCCACTGGGGTGCCTCCTTCCCTTAGTAATTTACTTCTCACCCCTTCCATATTTTCATCATAAAGACAATACAACATTTCAAGACAAAACAAGACACAAACATACTGTATCAATCTTCTCCATTTTCTCAAAATGGCCATTTTTCCTCTCACCCTATCTGCCTAGGGACGAGCAGATTTGCTCCCGTCCTATCTTCGGACGGGCAGCTTTTTTTCGTCAACTTACCCCCGAGTGTCCCGGGGCTCCCCGTACGGGCCACCATCTGCCGCAGTCCGGCTGCGGCAAAATAATGGGGGGTGGGGGTGACGAACAACTTGTGTAGATTGATACAGCAGGAGTGGGAGCCTTTATTGTAGGACAACAAAGGTATTTATACATTCCACACAGCTTATCTTTTAACATAAAC
This sequence comes from Marmota marmota marmota, assembly GCF_001458135.2. Classification (NCBI taxonomy): domain Eukaryota; kingdom Metazoa; phylum Chordata; class Mammalia; order Rodentia; family Sciuridae; genus Marmota; species Marmota marmota. Next base: position 7,332,247 of record NW_025999913.1, on the reverse strand, counting down.
TCGATACAGCAGTCAACCAATAAGGAATCTCCACACTTAATGGCTCGATGGCGTTACTTCTCAAACCACTCCCTCTGGCATTTTGCCAGGTGCCATCCAGACTTGTTTACAGACTCTAACACATATATAAATAGCCTTACGTGACTGGCTCACATGACTGGATGGTCCAGTCTGAAATCAGTATGGCAGGCTGTCAGTCTAGACTCTCGGGCAAGATTTGATGATACTGCAGTTTTGAGGCGGATTTCCTTCTTCTCTGGGAAAAATGAGTTTCCTTCAACACTTTCACCTGATTGGATACGGCCCATCCATCTTATCAAGGGCACATAAAGCCAACTGACTGGAAATGTTAATCGTGTCTTCCAAACATCTTCACAGCAACATCTAGATTAGTGTTTGACCAAACAACTGGGCCCCACAGCCTAGCCAAGGAGACATCAATTTGGGCCACCACAGGGTCATAGACTGAGGGCCCTCCAACACCTGCCCTGGCTGTACCTCCTGCCCGGAGTGTCTTTTCCTAAGACATCTGCATGGCTGATTCGTATGGCCAAATCTTTAGGTCTCAGGTGAGAGGATGTCTTCTCAGGGACATTCCCTGGCCACCCATCTCTTGTTGCTCACCTCCCTTTCCCCTCCCACACTCTCTTCCACAGTGCCCTGTTTTATTTGCTTTGGGGCAATTTATTTTCTTTGTGGAAATTAAAATTTTTACATATTGTTTCTCTGTCCCACTAGAAAATAATCTCCATTACAGCAAATTCATGACTGTTCATTGATCACTTACTCGGGTCAAAAACAGTGCCTGGCACATAGTAGGTATTCAACAAACACCTGTAGAAATCATTAACAGGTCCAAGGAGACAGGTAACTCATTCTACTGCTAAACAGCTCAACTGATGACAAACTGATGAAAATGTTTTAACTTACACTAAGTTGAAATCACCTCCATGTGAAAAGCCAACTGTTTGTCCTAGATTTATCTTCTGAACCATGCAGAATAATTCTGTTTCTCATCCCATGTCCCGAAGCATTTGAATACAGTGCTCTTTTCTCTTATTAATTTTTCTTATCTAGGACAATAGCCTTCAATTCCTTCCATATTATGGTTTCCAGAAATCCACCCTAACTTGTTTATATCCAACTGAAAGATCTCTCTCAATTTCTCTCTCTCTCTCTTTCTCTCCCTCCCTAACCCGCCCTCTCCCTCTCTGTCTCTCCCCACCTTAGATTATAAACTTCATAAGACTGGTATGTATTTTTTAATCCCATAAGGCACCACGTTGCTCAGTGTAAATCAGGAACTCAGTAAGTGACAGGTCACCATAAATATATGTGTCCATGTGTAGTTGAGAGTGTGACGAACTCTTAGAAATGAAAATGATCTTTTAAGTAAAAGTGATAATGTTCAGGCCTTAGAAGTGGCAGTCTGGCATTTTGCACTGGTTACAGCACACCCAAAATAGACCCATGGTCATGGTAGAAAAGAATCCATGTTAGTTTACAAAGGACAAAACTGACGCATAAGAGAAATTCTGAATTATTTAAGTTTTCTTTAGCTCGGTTCTCTGTACTTATCATAGCATCATTTGCAGAAGGAAGAAGGGAAGGAAGAATGAAAAGGAAGAAGGAAAGGAAGGAGAAAAAGTCTACCACTACGATTGTCGTTGCCAGAGGCGATGATTGTATGATATTGTGAATGTATAAAATGCCACGAAATTGTTGAATTTAAAATGGTCAACTCTATGTTATGGAAATCTCACCTCAATTTGAAGTACATAATAATATTATTTTATAGATGCCCCAACTCCTTCTTCCATTGGCATAGAAATACAACATATGCATTTATTCTTTGGACTGAGATGACTCATGGGCCACACTCGTCTTGACTTTTGAGTGGAGCAGTATGGTGCCATGGAAATGTCTCTGAGCCCAGAATTATAAATTTTGCATTAGATTGTCATCTTTGAAGTTGACAAGGTGACTTGGATTGTCCTATAATCATCCTAACTGTAGTTTCCTCACCAGTAGAATGAAGATAAGGCAAACTCATCTCATGGAATTGTGGTAAGGATGAAATATGGCAGTACGTATAAAACTTCTTTGTGTTATTCATACAACAAATATGTTTAGAGCTTCTACTCCATGCTAGACACTGTCAAGCCACTGGAGATAGAGTAGCAGATCACCAGCTCAAATCCTTGCCTTGAGTTTATATTCTAGGTATAGACATCGGCAATATGTCACACAGTATCAATAAGAAAATAAATAGTATGGCATTTAGTGGTAAGTGCTAAGGAAGAAAATAAAACAGGAAAGGTGTTATGGTTTGTGCTGCCTAAAGATGATGTGTTGCAAATGTATCCTCAATACAACAGTAGTGAGAGATGGGACTTTTAAGAGGTGGTCAGACCTTGAGGGTCTGCCCTTGTAAATGGATTAATGTCCTTATCAAGGAGTGAGTTTGTCATAAAAGTGAATTCAGCCTGTGCTTGCTCTCTCTTACCCTCCCTCTTTCTCTAGCCTTCTTCCATGGGATGAGGCAACAAAAAGATCCTTGCCAGATGCCAGTGACTTGATACTGGATATCCTAGCATCCAGAACAATGAGAAATATTTTTTTTTCTTTATAAGTTATCCAGTCTATGGCATTATGTTATAGCAATACAAATGGACTAAGAAAAGAAATTGGAAGAGTGTGTGAGGAGGAAATGTACAAACTCACATAGAGAATCAGAGGAAAGACTCACTAAGAACGTGACATTTGGATAAAGATGTGAGAGATGACCGTGTAGACATATGGGGTAAAGAGGACTCCAGGCAGAGGGAACAGCGAGTGTTTGCATGTTGGGAAACACCAGGGTACTCTAGCAGGGTGAGGGAGTGGGGAACAGTCAGAGATGAGGTAGCCTCTGTCATTCTAAATTAGAATGACCCATACCTTTCATTTGGAATGACATGGGAAACCTCGGAGGGCTTTGAGCAGATGCAGGGTATGATCTGATATGTGTTTTAACAGATTCACTCTGACCCCTGACTGAGAACGGGCTGAGTATAGAAGGAGGAGGTAGAAGGTTATGGCAATAATGCAGGTAGCTAGGACCAGTGTTGTGGGCAGCAGGGGTGATGAGATAGGCTGAATTCATGCCATACCATAAAGGTAAAGGCTTTGAAACTTTGCAGCTGTGAAGAAAAAGGAGAAAGCATTCTGGGGCAAGACACTACATATTCATAGAACTGCCATCAACTGAGATGGAGATCGCTGAAGTAGGAGAAGCTTGGTGATGTAGGGAAGGAGAGCATCAGTAGGAACTCAATTTTGAACCTATGAAGTTCCAACTGTTAGATTTCTAAGTGAAATATTGAGTAGGGTTAAATATAGAGTCTCAAGTTGTAGATGGAGGCACAGACTTAGAGATTCGGGAAGCACCGACCTACACTTGGCATTTGTAGATTGTCAGATGCTACTCAAACATAAAATATCATTATGTAGCAATTACCCATGAATACAACACCAGCAAGCACTGGCCCACTCAAACCTCTGTTTGGAATACCAAAGCTACTTTTTAAAAGATATTTTTAGTAAAACACATTATTTTCTAAGCACGGGGGGCATATACAAGCTAAGTTTTTCTTGTTCTACTTCTCAACTATTTATTGCAGATCTTAAATACAAAGAAGTTCAGAGGTTCTTAATTAATGATAGGTTTGCAAAGCATTTTCAATCGGGAGTTCTGAGGAAGCCAGGTCGTGACATCTTCTTTGAGATTGCTTGTCTTCCTAGAAATTGAAAAGCTCAAACGTGAAGTGCACAGTCTTGCAGCAGCGCGAAGCTGCTAGGTCAGCCGCTGTCTTGATATAATCGTGTACTGAGGGATATTCAGCAATCTTTGATAAGAAATATGCTGGTGGTTTTAAAACATAAACACTCTATGCTGCAGGGGGAATTGAAAGAAAACTCTATTAAGATTTCACCACTGAAAATTTGATTACTTGAGCCTGAAGCAATTCATGAAAAACACAAAGGAGAATGTATACAGGGGAACCCCAAGAATATTATTTATATGAAACCAACTGCAAACTGAAGTTATATAGAGAATGAGAACACATATTTTGCCTTTTTGCAATCTCTAAGTCTGTGCCTCCATCTAGAACTCGAGTCTCATATATCCAACCCTAGTCAATACTTAGAAATCTAATAGTTGGAACTTCATAGGTTCAAAACCGAGTTCCTGCTGATCCTCTCCTTCCCCACATCACCAAGCTTCTCCTCCTTCAGCGATCTCCATATTGATCTGCGTATCGAGTCACAAAGATACAAATATAAATATTTAAGCCATAAATGCTTAAAATATTTTAAAAATATTTGGGGTAACCATAGTTACAGGTAAATTTTGCATTTCTGGTTCTGGAAATGGTGGAGTAGCTTGCATTGGACTAGCCCCTTCTTCCCCTATTGTAGACTCTAGTGGAACACACATGTAAACTCTTTGAAGATTCCAGAGAAATCACAAATGTTAGGTAGAAATTGGAGGGAATTTGACCCTTGAGAGCAGGAACCGCAATAGCTGAGGTTCCTTCCTTTATGGCATCTCTCCTGCCCACTCCCCAGCTCCTGGGGAATGGAGCAGCTGGAACTGGAACAGACAGCACAGTGTTTTTGACTTACCAGAGAGTAGAGTGGGTGGGGGAGGGGCTACCAAAGTAGCAGGAAATCAAGGGGATGAACCTTGGGAAAGAGGAGGCCCTACGTATGTATGTATATGAACTCACTTTATATTTTTGGCTGATCCATGAACCATGCATGCTTAAATAGACAGGACTCCAAGAATATCAAGGTAAACCAACAGTTGGAAAGCTGCAAAGACAGAGCAGGAATCTCACCTGCTGCCCACTGCAATTTGGAGTCTGCATATGACTCAGTTGAAAGGATTCTGGGAATACCATAGGCTCACCACAGAAACCCCAGAAGGGTCACGCCTGGAGGTAAAGGTTATGTTCTAAGTCTAAGGAATTTTCCCTAAAACTAATGGTAAAACCAAAGTTCATTGTTTTAAAGTATAATACCAAGCATGGACAAGTTCAAGGTGATTTCTTTTGTAAGACCAATGACTACTTAAAGTAAAAATCAACAGTCTATTAAGAGAGAGAACCCAAAGACTCTTCAATATATTATGCATAATGTATAGTAAAGAGACTGAAAAATGACTAGACATGTGAATAAATGGTAAAAATATCACAAGGATAGAAGGAAAAACAACCAGTAGAAGAATCTCTGAGATGGCTCAGATGCTGGATGTAGAAGACAATAAATTTTAAACAGCTTTTATAGATATTCAAAAAGACTAAAAAAAATATTGTCATAGTGAGTAAATACACGGAGAATTTCAGCGGGAAGTTATATAAAATGGAAATTCTTCAAAAGATTCCAATTACACAAGACATCATCATAGGCCATGAATTTGTTTCTTCTTTTTTTGGGGGGTGGGGTGGGGGTGGGGGTGAAATCCCAAAAGCACAATAATAAAAGCAGAAATAGACAAGTAGGACTGTGGCAGACTAAGAAGCTTCTGCCCTGGAGAGGAACCAACCAAGGACACAACCTGCAGAATAGGAAAAAAATGTTTGCCATCCATTCCTCCAATAAGAGATTAATATCCAGAATATATAAGAAATTAAAACAGCTCAACAGTTAAAAAAAATCTGACTGCAAATGTGCAGATGATCTGCTGAACAGAAACTTCTCAAAAGAAAATAAACAAATGAACAACATGTATATGAAAAAATGCTCAGTATCACTAATTATCCGGGTAATGCAATCAAAACCACAATGAGATTTCATCTCAACCCAGTTAGAATGGCTATCATCAAAATAACAGCAACAAGAACAAAATAAGAAGAGCTGGCAAGGATGCTGAGAAGAGACTCTGAGACACTTTCAGGGAATGAAGATGTAAGCTAGTACAACTGCTATGGAAAACAGTTCAGGGGGTACTCAAAAATGAAAAATAGAAGTACTGGATGATCCAGTGGTCCCACTACTGGGTATAAACTCAAAGAAAATGAAATTAGCATCATAGAGATAGCTACCTACCCATATTTATTATAGCCAAAATATATGCATGCTTAATCAAGGGCCACTCAAGGAGGAATGAATAAAGAAAATGTGCTACACATACTCAGTGGAATGTTATTTGGCCATAAAAAGAACAAAGTCCTGTCATTTGTAGCAACATGGATAGAACGAGAGGACATCATGGTAAGTGAAATAATCCAGACACAGAAAGACAAGTAGAAGCTTAAAAAGTCGATTTCATAGAAGTAGAGAGTGAAGTGGTCATTACAGGCCAAGAAGGGCTGGGGAGGTGGATCCTGGAGGAGCGTGGAATAACAGCTACCAAAATACAGCTTCATAGGAGGAATCAGGGTTCACACTCTCCGGCACAGCAGGGTGACTATGTTTTTTAACAATTTATAATGTATTTTAGAATAACAAAAAGAGAGAAGTTCACCAGTTTTCAATACAATGAAATGATCCACATTTGAGGAGATGGAAGTGCTAATCACCCTGACTTGATTATCCCACATCATTCACATGTATCCAAGTATCATACTACACTGCAGAAATATGTGCAATTAAAGAGAGCAAAAACAAACAAACAAAAATTGCAGAACTGAAAAGTAAAGTATTTGAAAGAAAATAAACAAAAACCCAACCACAGGGTGGGTTTAATAGCAGTTTGGAGATGGCACAAGAGTCTGTAAACTTGAAGATGTTTTTTCCAAATTATCCAATCTTATTCACAGAGAAAAGTACCTTCAAAACTTCACAAAAACAGCCTCAGTAACCTTTGGGGGCGAAAAACAGAAGAATAGGGCAGAAAATTTTTGAAGAAATAAGGGGCAAAATTCTTCCAAATCTGAAAATCATCAACTGACACAAAGCTCCATGCACCTTAAGAAGGATAAATATAATTGAACTCATCTTTTTCAAACATCTGAAGAATCAAAACCAAAAAGAGAAATCTCAAAACCTTTAGACAGAGTGAGGAAAAATTATAAGAATAATTTCTGATTTCTCTTCAGGGATAATGAGAAAAAAAATCAGAATTCTGTATCTAGAAGAAATATTTTTTCATAAATGAAGGAAAAACAAAGATACATTCTATAGCTATTTAAAAGACAACAAGGAAATCTTATAAGCAATGGGAAGTCAAAAAATTAAATAATTGAGTTAAAAATTCCTTGAACAGAAAACTTACCAAAATGGACAAAAAATGAAATAAACATTACAAATAATCCTGATTATTAAAGAAGCTGACTTTGTTATTTAAAACCTTCAAACAACGAAATCTCTAGGCCTAACTGACTACATTGTTGAATGCTAAGCAAATATTTAGGGAAGACATAATACTGGTCTTACACAAATTCTGTCAGGAAGTAAAAGAGGAAGGAATGATTAGGAAGTAATCATTGTCAGGAGTCCAGACAGCCTGATATGATAATTTGACAGCAATATTACAAGAAAAGAAATTTCAGATCAATATCCCCATGCACATAATTGAAAAATAGTACTTTAAAATTAAATCCAGCATTATGCAAAAAGAATAATATATCACTTTCGAGTGGGGTTTTTCCCAGTATTCAAGTTTGATTGAAGATTTAAATTATTCTCCAGTTATTCAACAGAATCAAAAGGGAGAAAACACCCCCAAATATAGTCTATGAAGCCAGTATAACTCAATAATAAAACTAGACAAAGACACAATGAAAGAAAACTATAGACAAATACCTCCAATGGACATAGGTGCAAACATTCTTAATAAAAATATTAGAAACCACATTCAAAAACATCAAGAAGATAATACACCTTGGCCAAGTGGGCTTCCTTCCAGGGTTGCAAGTTTCGTTCAACATACACAAATCAATAAATGTAATTCAGCACTTAAATAGATAAAGGATTAAGGAAATTTAAGATCTTCCCTGTTCATGTGCCTGCAGTGACTTTGCATATCCTTGACACAACATCTACAGAATGCAGACTTCTCTATGGGTCCAGCTGACTAGAACTCAGAGACATTCACTTGAGATAAAAGCTCCCTCCCTTCATAGATCTGGCCAGTACTTGGGGGATTCAGTGTCCTTGAAGGGATTAAGTACAGCCATGTAGGCTGTGCGAATGGTGTCTTCTTTGTTCCAATTCATATTTAAGGAGCCCCCATGGAAGTAAGACTTTGGAGTCTCACCCATGGAGAGGATGCTCTGCCAGGGCCTTCCCAGTTTGGGATCCTGAAAGTGTCCCCAGGACTCCCCAACTAGATGGCTTCAGAAGATGATCCATCTGATCTGGGGATGTATTTTCTTCACTTTCTCTCTCTCACCTTTCACTTTTGCTTTCACATTATTGAAAATAAATGTTACTGTGAAAATGGAGTACCTATCCAATCTAACCTGCCAGATTCAGCAGCTGCAAACAAACATTTCAATAGAATTAAAGACAAGAATCACACAATCATCTCAATATACACAGAAAAGGCTTTGATAAAATCCAGCATCTATTCATGTGAAAAATCCTGTAAAAATTAAGGATAAAAGGAACTTATCTCAACATTGTAAAGGTGATCTATGACAAACCCAAAGCCAACGTCATACTGAATGGAGAAAAACTGGAAATGTTTACTATAAAATCAGGATGTCCACTCTTGCCACTTCTATTCAATGTGGTTCTCAAAACTCTAGCCAGAGCTATCAGGCAAAAGAAGGAAATCAAAGTGACACACACAGGAAAAGAAGGAGTCAAAATAACCCTGTTTGCTGGTGGCATGATCCTATACCTAGAAGACCCAAAATCTTCCACCAAAAAAAATTCTAGAGCTGATAAATTAATTCAGCAAAATAGCAGGATACAAGATCAACACTCGTAGATCAATAGCTTTCCTCTAGTCCATTAGAGATTTTTCTGAGAAAGAAATCAGGAAAACCACCTCTTTCACAATAACCTCAATAAAATAAAATACTTGGGAATTAATTTAACTGAGGAGGTGAAAGATCTCTACAATGAAAACTATAAAAACGCTGAAGAGGGGCTAGGGTTGTGGCTCAGTGGTAGAGCGCATACCTTACACACATGAGACCCTGGGTTCAATCCTCAGCACCACATAAATAAGAAATAAATAAATAGATAAATAGATAGATAGATAGATAAAATAAAGACATTGTGTCCATCTACAACAAAAAAAAGTATTTAAAAAATTATACTATAGAGCTATAGTAACAAAAAAAGCGTGGTATTGGCATCAAATAGACACAAGGACCAATGGAATAGAAGACACAGAGACAACCCCACATACTTACAGTCATCTGATACTTGATAAAGATGCCAAAACTATATGCTGGAGAAAAGATAGTGTTTTTAACAAATGATGCTGGGAAAACTGATATCCATATGTAGAAGAATGATATTAGATCCCTATCTCTCACCTGCACAAAGTCAAATCAAAATGGATCAAAGACTTAGATATTAGTCCAGAAACTTTGCAACTACTAAAGAAAACGTAGGGTTAGCACTTTATTATATAGGTGCAGGTACAGACTTCCTCAACGAGACCCCTAAAGCTCAAGAAATAAAACCAAGAATTCATAATCAGGATGGCATTAAATTAAAAGCTTCTGCATAACAAAAGAAATGTTTAAGAACGTGAATGCAGCCAGGTATGGTGGTACACACCTGTAATCCGAGCGACTGGAGCGGGGTCGGGGTGGGGGTGAGGCAGGAGGATCATAAGTTCAAAGCCAGCTTCAGTAACTCAAAATAAAATAAAAAGAGAGGGTGTGGCTCAGTGGGTAAGAACCCCTGGGTTTAATCCCCAGTACCCCACCCCCGAAATAGAGTGTGAAGGCAGAGCTTAGAGAATGAAAGAAAATCTTAGCCAGCTGCTCCTCTGACAGAGGATTAATAACCAGAATATAAATAGAATTCAAAAAACTTAATGCAGAAAACCAAAAACGACCCCATCAATAAATAGGCAAAAGAACTAAAAAGGAAATTTCTCAAAAGAAGAAACTCAATGGCCAACAAATACATGAAAAAATGCTCAACATCTCTAGCAATCAGGGAAATGCAAATGAAAACTACACTAAGGTTTTGCCTCACTCTAGTCACAATCACAGTTATCAAGAACACAAACAATAATTAATTGCTGGTGAGGATGTGGGAAAAAAGGTGCTCTCATGCCAGTGGTGGGACTACAAATCAGTAAAACCACTATGGGAAGCAGAATGGAGATTCCCAAAAAACCCAGTAATGGAACCACCATGTGACCCAGCTATCCCACTCCTTGGGATTTATCCAAAGAATGAAAATCAGAATACTATAGTATACAGGCAAATCAATGTTTATAGCCGCAGTCTGGCTGGGCACAAATAACCAAGCCGCCACAAAGCACTTGTATGTTCAAAGAGCAACTCTTTATTGCCGAAACTCCACCAGCACACTCCACACACGCTCCCTGGGAACCCTCTCACCCTCCACCGGAATGGTTAATATGTATATAAAATGAAATGAAAGTGCTCAATCTTATTAGGCACCAGGAAAATATAAATTAAAGCAGATTTTTGTAGAAAGTAGAACATCTAATTTTTTTATTTGGACAATGACAAATATTAGCAATAATGTAGAGACACTTGAAATCTCACACTTCATTAGCAGAACCATTCAATGGTATGATGACTTTGGAAAACTATTAAGCATTTTGGGAAAAAATTAACCTATAATCCCATCATGATCTAAAAATTTCACTCCTAGGTATTTTCTCAAAAGAAATAATAAAAATTCCCACAAAAACATTTGTGCAAGAATTATCATAGTAGCCTTATTTCTATTCACTAAATGTGAAACCATAGGAAGGTGACTTAACAAATTATGGTAAATTCAGACAAGAGAATACTATTTAGCAATTTCAGATATGAACTACTGGTCACACAATAGCACAGATGAGTTTCAAAATCTTGTGTTGTGCCAATGCAGTCAGGCATAAAAAGAGCGCTATGATTTCATTGCCATTAAGTTTCAAGAGCAGGTGAAACTAATCTATGATAATAGAGATTAGATGATGGCTAGGAAGGCTGGTCAGCAACACAAGAGACTTTCCTGGGGTATGGGAGGCTCTAGGTCACGGTCAGGGTGGCTGTAACTTAAGTGTATACCTTCATTAAAAACCCAATGAGCCATACACATAAGATCTGGCGTTTCCTGACAAGCTTTACCTCAAATTTTTTTAAAGGTGAATTCTTTAGATCTCCCAGAACAAAATAGTAGCCTTTGTATGAATATTCCTCCAGCAATGAAATAACTTTAGAGATGTCCTTTAATCTTACTAAGAGAGTGTTTTGGTGATAAACACTGAACTCTCAAAGACGCATTTTTTAAATTTACACAACGGGTAAATTTAACAGAGCAAACTTTCTTCTACAAACGACTATTAATCTCCCTGAACAAAAATACACATCTTAATCAATACCTCTAAAATCTCAGTATGAAGCCATTTAAAAACTATACCTACCAAAGGTTTCTGTATAGTTTTTAAAGTATCAAGGCCATATTTATCTTCTGTATTGAAAAAAAAAAAAGCTGCATGAATTTCCTGAGTTGCTGTTTTAACACAACCTTCTGCAGATGTTCCCTTGTGACCTAATTCGAGAATCATATCGTGCATTGTAAGAAATCATAGAGACTGGAAACGAAAATTAGAATTTCGTTAGTGACTTGTCTTTATGTCCCTGTGGTAGGTCTTAAATTTTATTTCAGATCCCTGGACTTCATTTTGGGCAAAAACTTGGTGATATATCATATTACGGTAAAATCTTCTAAGTCAGTGAATAAGACCTATCAACAAAGTTGCTGGACTTAGGAACATGATAAAGATCAGCTCCACAGTCGTTTTGACAGAAGCAAACATACTTGAGGTGACATAATTTATGACTTCCTCCTAAGCAGGACAACCTGGAGACTTATCTGTGAAAGGAATGAAGTCAACTGACCAGGGAAGCAGCAGCCTATTGACAGACAGGACAGGTCTCAGGTTCCCAGCCTGCCAGGTGGCCCTAGGAGACTCCAGGAGTCACCCACACAGATGTTTTGTCCTGAAGTTCCAGTCGCTAGTGTTTTGGGTTTGCTGCCTTTTGATCTTCTCGATATGGACCCTCTCTGACTTCTGCCTGACACCTCAGGGACCGCCATGAGGCAGGTGCAGAGGGGCCCAGTTCTGCAATGACACTTAGCTGAGGTGCTGTTGTGTGTCTTCGAATGGCATGGACATTCTTGCAATGGAAAAAAGCAGCAAACCATGAACTCTGGTAAAAATCAACATATCCACTATTCTTGCTTTAGTAGAAACCCTATTTACAAGGTGATATGAAGTAGTTTTTCTTTTATTTAAAATAAGCTCTGCATATGTTTTGGAACTTTATACCCATTGAGCAACTCCCCATACAAGCAAAAAATAATGCTGATCTAGCAGGTAAATAATAGTGCAATTCTTCTCCTCCCCATCCTCCTCCTTTTACTTTCTTAAAACCAACATCCCCTAACTAATGACTGACAAGAATAGAAAAAGAAAACAATAATGCTGGCTACTCTACAGGATGGCAAAAAGGGTGAGCATTCTTGCTCAGGTAAGCGTAAGTATGAGGACGATCATTTTAAAAATTATGACCATGTATGTTTGGATCTTGAATTCCCCTGAAGGCCCAAGTATTGAAGACTTTGTCCCCAGCCTGTGACATTACTGCAAGGTAGCAGAACCTTTCATAGGTGGGGCTGAGTGGGAAGAAGTTGGGTCACTATGGTGGGCCTGCCCTTGAAGGGGCTATAGATGCTAGTATCCCCTTTGCCTTGTGGCTGTCATGAGGTAAACAGGACTCCTTCATCACATGCTCCTTTGCTGCCACAGGCCCAAAGGCAACAGGTCCATGTACTGAAACCTCTGGAACCATGAGCCAAAATCAACCTTTCTTCTTTCTAAGTTTATTTATCTCAGCCATTCATTATAGCAATGGAAAACTGACTAATACATCATGTAAACATTTGTTTAAATTTACGATTAAAATTTAATCATGAGCTTAAATAGAAAATAAATTTCATTTAAATCCTGAGGATAGAGGATAATCCACAAACAACATTTGATGTTAGTTGCATCAGAGTGGAAAGTTGAGGAAAAAGTAAAACAAGACAATACAGTTTAAAATGTACTGAACTTGAAATTTCTGAACCTTCAGTCACTGTCTGAATATCAGGTCACATGCTTGCCTTTGAGACTGGGGGAGAAAATCAAGCATGAGATGAAAGACTGTACAGGCTGAAGAGAGGACCCTTTACTCTGCAATAGTAATAGGGTGTGAGGGAAGGTGTGGAGACATGGGACAATTTCAAATTCTAGAAGAATTAATATGTGGGAGGAAAACATTTTCTCTATGGACCTGTATAAGTTAGGAACACTTACAATTGTAAAATGAAATAAAAGCCAAATAACTAATGTTTTAGTAAGCTTTTTTGCTACTGTGACCCAAAGACAAGACAATTTGAGGAGGAAAAGTTTATGTGGGGGCTTGTGGTTACAGAGGTCTCAGTCCATAGATGGCTGTCTCCATCGCTCTGGGCCCCAGATAAGGCCGAACATCAGGGCAGAAGAATGTGATGGAGGAAAACAGCTCCTGACATGGCCACCAAGAAGCAGAGAGATCAAAATATATACCCCAGAGTCATTCCCCACCCTCCAAAGACTCACCTCCTACAGCCACACCTTCCCTACCTGCAGTTACCACCCAGTTAATCCCTATTGGGGGATTAATGCAATGATTAAGTTAAGGCTTTCATAACCCGATCATTTTACCTCTGAACTTTCTTGCATTGTCTCATACATGAGCTTTTCGGGGACACTTGATAGCTAACCAATAACAACTAAGAAGAAAGAGGAATTTTCATTGAAAAGAGCAGTGATTGATTCCAGCTCTGTCCAGGCACTCAAAAGCAACCTCTAGAAACAATCTCACTTCCTGAGTTTCCCTGTGCTCATTCTCAGGAAGACCATTCCTTATGCAGCAAGAAAGCCTCCAACCAGTGGGCCTCATTTTCCTAGCAAATAGGAAGTACCTCTTCCCCAGCAGCTCAGAATCAAGTCCTATCTAAATAAGCCACTTGCTGAGACTCAGGGGCTCACATGCCCTTCCCTGAAGCTGAGCCACACAAGACAAATGGGTCAGGGGAGTCTGCCCAAAGGAAAATCGAGGAAATACTGAACAGGGCAGATTCTGGACAGGTAAAAACAAGAGGTCCTCTACAGACCGTAATGGATAAAACTCAAAGTAATAGGAACTACAAAATGTCATGTTGCCATTCAACAAAAGGACGACAATTTGGCCAGTTGAAACCATCCCAAGTTGGGACTAGAGGAGGTAATGAGTTTTGTCATAGAAGTTCTAAGCAAAGACTTGCATGTCTAGGGTTTATATCCATCAGTCAAATCTATCTAAGGGTTGATTTGTAATAAAACACCACAAATATCTCCTGCTGTCTCTCTATTTTCTACTCCAGTCCACCCTAATCCATCATCAGACCTGAACTGTGCAATTGTAAATGGCCCCTAACTCATCTCCCTGCCTCCTCTCTACTTCTTAGCAGTGAGTTCAACTCTATGTGGAGTCCTAGATGTCCTTCCAGCAAATCTCCAAATCTGGGGATGGTCTATGAATTCCTGATCCAATCTCTAAATAACATCTCATCTGGTTTTCCTTGTATTTTAGGCTTATAAAAATGTTAGCACACCACATTACATGTAGCTTTGTGCAGCTTATATATTTCACTCAATATCATCTCCAAGGTGACTCTGTGGTGTTCTTTTTCATTGCTGTAATAAGTCTTTGGGTGGCTACATCATCATTTATATATCCATTCTCCTGTTGATGACAGTTGAGTTGTGTTCCATTTTTGCTCCTACTAATACTGTATACGTGAACATTTTGGTACATTGCTGGGAGCCATTAGCCAAGTAGGTATGACAATTTCCTTGCCAGTGTACCCCATGTTGCTTAGTGGAAGGACTCGTGGAAATAGGACATTTTGCAGTGACATTGCATGTAGGTGACCTTGCTCAAGGACCAGGGCGGATCCGGGTTTAGGGTGTTCCCGGTTTAGGATAATCCGGGTTTAGGGTGTTCCCGGTTTAGGACAATCCAGGTTTAAGGTTATTCCTGCTGGGAATAGGGCGTATCCTGCTGCCTGAGTTCCCCTTGAGTTCTCACAGGATTCAGACAGTATTTTTTGGGAGACAGGAGCCCAGTGGGGGTGGATTTGGGCAGAGAACGTGGATTTCCCCAGAACGTGATTGTAGACGGCTGGTGTGAGTTCGGGAATAAAGAGTTGCTGTTTGAATCTACAAGCTGTGTGGTGGCTCGTGATTGTGTGCCCAGCCAGACTGCGGCAGTACATGATTTCTCGTGCACATATCTAAGAGAGTTCTTTAGAGAGTTGATTCTCAACCTTGATAGCACTTTGGAAACATATGGGGATATTTAAATCACATCAATGCCAGTGTTCTGTTTTCATAAACTTTGATTTAATTGATCTGAGGTGTGGCCTGGGAATTTTTTAAAAAAAAATTCCCCTGGAAGTGGATTTTCTGGGTCAAATAGTAATTGAGTATTCAACTTTGACATTGGCTGTGCCTGGGGATACAGCCCACTGGTATGGGGCTTGCCTAGCATGTGCCAGATCCTAAGTGTGGTTCCCAGTACTGCAAGGAAGAAAAAATTTACTTGTGTCAATTTATATTCACCAGCACTACGTAAGTGTGCCTGTTCCACTACATCCTTGCCCACATGCCTGTCAATCAATTAGGTTTATTCGTTGTTACGGTCTGGATATGAGCTGTCCCCTAAAATCTGACTGGGTAATGACTGTAGGCAGGTGGGGAATGCTGGATGAGGTGGGTTCCTGGGGGCTTGCCCTGGGAGGGTCCTTCATCCCTGTGGCCCCTTCCCCTTTCACCCCTTCTCTTCTTTGTGCATCCAGGCTGTGATGAATGGAGCAGATGCCCTCCATCTGCTATGAGACCTTGGGCCCAGAAGCAATGGAGTTGGCTGATCACAGATTAAACTGCTGAAATCATGAGCCCCAGATAAATTTTCCCTCTCCTCTAAGTATTCAGGTATTTTGGTCACAGTGATGGAAAGCTGACTAACACATTCATCTTTAGTATTTACTATGAAATATACATTCATAATTTTCTTTCACTTTTCTTTTGAATTAATAATCTTTTGTTTGTTTGTTTTTATACTGGGGATTGAACTCAGGGCCTCATGCGTACTTGGTAAGTGTTCTACCACAGAGCCACATCCCCAGCCCTGTCCCTTTAATATACTCTAACATTACTTTTCTATTAGAGTTGGCATTTTTCTTGTTTAATAAATCACTCTCTATCCAAAAGCCAGAAACATTATTCTTCAATATATTTGTTTAAACATTTATAAAGCTTTTCCCATTGTTATGTTAAGTATTTATGCATTAGGAATCAATGAATATTTTTAATTAATTTATTTGTTTATTTGTTCTAATTTGTTTACATGACAGCAGAATGCATTTCAGTTCGTAGTACACAAATGGAGCACAATTTTTCATGTCTCTGGTTGTACACAAAGTAGAGTCACGCCATTTGTGTCTTTATAGATGTACCGAGGGAATTGATGTCCATCACATTCCACCATCTTTCCTACCTCCCATCCTTTCCCCTCAATATATAACTTAAGGTTATAACTTAAGGCTGAATAATATTGCATGGGTGTGTGTGTGTGTGTGTGTGTGTGTGTGTGTGTGTGATCTGCAACAACATGGATCAACTTTAGGATGTCTGTAAGTAAAATAAGCCAGGCACAGAAAAACAAATACCATATGCTTTCACTTATGTCTTTAGTGTGAAAAAGCCGGATTCACAGAAACAGAGAGTAAGATGGTACTTACCAGAGTTTGGAGGTGAGAGGATTATGGAGACATTTGTCAAAGGATGCCTAATTCCTGTAGATAGGAGGACAAAGTTCAAGAGATTCATAGTACATCACTGTGCTCTTGAAAAGTGCTAAAAGAATAGACAAGAAACATGTAAAGTAATGCACATGTTCAACAGCTATGTTGTACCCCATAAAACATACAATATTTCCTTATTGATTAAATTCTTTTCACACTTTAAATGTGGCATAATTTATTACAATTTTTATCTTGAATTATTTCAAATTCAGTTAGTACAAGCATCTTTAAGCTTAGGTGTGAAATAGAGAACAAATTCCAGGTTTTTTAATTGGTTCTTTTGAATTATATACAACACTAGAATCCTCTTTAACATAACTATAAAATGATGGGCTATATCTTGTTATAATTCAGACCCCAGTACCTCTCCTTCCCTCTCCCCACCCCTCACTTCACCCCTCTCTTCCCTCTATGGATCTTTCTGCCATTTACCCATAGTTTTTTTTTTAATTAATTTCTTGTGGATGTGCACGATGGTGAGATTCACTGTGGTGTATTCCTAGTTGTACCTGTGTGAATATGTATGTATTCCTACCCCCTCTTCTTTCCCTTTATTCCCCTTTGGCTGCTCCACTGAACTTCTCTTCTATCCCTCCCCACTTATTGCGGGTTAGCTTCCACATATCAGAGAAACCATTCAACCTTTGGTTTTTTTGAGATTGGCTTATTCCACTTGCATGATACTTTCCAGATCCATCCATTTACTGGAAAATGTCATAAAGTCACTCTTTTTATGTCTAAGTAATACTCTATTGTGTGTATATACTAGTTCTTCCATATGGGTTACTTATTCTGTCATTTGTTGAATAGTCTATTTTCTCCCTTGAGCTGCGAGTCCCTCTCCAAATTGCCCTATGTGCCTGAGTTTATATGTGAGCTCTTTGTTCTGTTCCTTTGGAGAATTTCTCTATCCCTGCATCTACACTATATAACCTATTATTTCTTTACAATAAATCTGATGTCCAATAGGGCAGTTTGGCCACCCACTCATTCACTTACCCAGTTTATTCTTTCTGGAGTGTTTAATACCTCCTGGGCCTGTGTTCTTTAAGTATTTGAACCAGCTTAATAAATTCTTGGGAAATCCCTTGTAGGGATTTTGATTGGAATTGACTGAATCTAGAGATCAATACAGGTAAATTGGCATCTTTAAGGTATTGAGCCTTCTCATGCAGAAACATGCTATTGCTCTCCCTGTAATTTTTTTTTTCTTTTAAACTTCCTACCATATTTGTTCTACTACATGAATGGAGAGGGCTTTAAAATTGAATACAATTAGAAATGTGTACCTAACTATATGTTCACCCTAACTATATAGACCAAACACAAACATAAATGGGAGTAACTTTTAAAAAAATATTTCTTGGTTGTAGATTGACACAATACCTTTATTTTATTTTATTTTTATGTGGTTCTGAGGATGGAAGCCAGTATGCACACAGGTGAGACCAGCACTTTACCACTGATCCATAACCCAGCCCCAATGGAAGTAACTTTTGAAAGCTGTTATTTATAGTACACCTTCAGTGGGATGTATTCTAAAGACACGTGAAACTTCTGCAAAGAAATATTGAACTTTACACAGTAGACATTGTAGATAATGGATTGCTGCAATGATTCCAATTAGGTCTCCTGATTAATTTTCTAGTTTTTTTTTAACTCGGCTACTAGCCTAAGACTTGGTCCACTGGTTGCTATACAGAAATGGGATTTGTCTTTAGACCACATTTGCCATTTATATACAAAGTATTGCTCCTGATTCGTATCATATATCTTGTAGAAGGGGTTGGGAGTATTTAGAGACTTTCTATTTTTCCCTATCACAACAATATGATAAAAATTATGCTTTATGTATGAGCTAGTTGTTATGGAGCCAGAGGGCTCTTTAGATTATCTAGTCTACCATCCATCTTCTTTTTGTTTTCCTCATTTCTTTCAGTCTTTTTAAAAAAATCTACTTTTCCTCATTCTGAAATGCCGTATGTCTCAGATATATCCTTTCACTTCTCTAACTTTTCTTTTTCATTCTTTCTCTCTCTCATCCCTATTTTTCTTTCACTACTTTTTAAAAGATGACATTTTCCAGAATCCTGGCCCTCTTTTCTTCTTGCCATTTATCTCATCCATATTTATGACTTTGTTTACAGCATCCCCATATACCTTTATTTCCACCTCTAACAGAACCTAAGTTACAAATTTATATTTTAAACTACCTTTTTTGTAACTTCCAATGGGTTTTCCTCAAATTCAACATTTTCAAAACTGGGCTTGTAATTTCTCATGCCCTCCATCCCCAACTTCTCCTCTTCCAATATAGCTTTGTCAATTTATATCTCAATATATCTCGCTTTTCATGAACCTCACTGAATACCACTCATCTGAGCCAGATGGTCCTGTCCATTTTAACTCTGACATATTCCTTGAATTGTGTCCCTCTTTGTCCTGTTTCCATCACCACTGGTAAGTTGGATCCTTGTCATTTCTTCCCAATCAGTAGCAATAGCCCCTTTTCTTTTTTCTGTGGGAAATTCTTTTTTCTCTGTGGGAAATTGGTTCCTTTCATTCGTGCACATTAAGGCTTAGGCTGACTAAATGGACATAGAGGTCTCTATGATTGAACCTGTTCTTTTATTTTGCCTGCCTACTTCACTCTATGATGTGAGAGGGTCAAGAGTGTGTCTGTCTGCTCTACCTTGACACTATTCTAGTGCCAAATCCAAGACCGATACTTTAAAAAAAAATCACTAAATAAATACACCATGGTCTCAACTCCCATGCTTCTGATTCATGGGACCTTTCTGCCAGCCCATATGATTTTTTTTTTTTTTTTGCAGCAATACAGTGTGCTCTCTTTGCACAACTCTAGTTACTATTTAGTCATTTATTCAACATTCATCCATTTACCTTGTTATTGCTGCTAATCCTGTGATTGGTACTGAGTGGGTTCTCTAAATGAATAAATGAAAACAAACTCAGAATGCAAGCCAGGAGAAACTATATACTTGAGAAATTGACCAATATAAGGAACTGCAATACAAGAGCAGGTTTCTCCAGAAAGTATTCAAATAAAGCACAGTAGGAGGCAAACATACGCCCTTCCCTCTCCCTGCCCAGACTGGGAACCAGATTTAAAGAATCAAGACTTTTTAGAATGAATCTGAGCAGTACCAAAACCAAACTCTAATAAAGAACTGGCTGAGAAGGCAAACTCTTTCAAACCCTTAAAACAGACAAGAACATAAGCTTAAAGGATGGTCCAGGTTGTCTGTGGGCCACGCCCCATTTGGGGGCGGGGCTTGCTCTGATAGGGCGGGGCTTACCCTGATGGGACACACCCTCTGTGGGCGGGGTGTAAGCGGCCGGCTGTGCGCGGGCTGCCGTGCCCCCGCGGTTTCCTAGGAGATGAAACACACAGGACGCCAGAGCTTCACAAGAGAGCGAAAGAGGTAAGCGAATCCCGAGCGGGCTGTGGGGCCACCATCCTCTATCCAACCCAGCCCAAGCTTGTCCTGCGCGGCCGCCCGGCATGCCCCGTCGGCGCCCAGTCCTGTCGGGGCCAATCTCTGCCGAGGGACCGGACCTGGATGCCGGTAGGGGAAGGAGTGGCGGGAGGAGGGTCCCGGGAGGGCGGATGCGGCCGGGGAGGGTCCGCCGGCGCGGGTGGCAAGCAAGGCTTCCCAGGCCCCCGGGACCACTTTCCCGCCGTCTACGCTGCGGGGGACGGTGCGGAGTGGAGGATTACGGTGGGCTGTCCTCAGTGTAAGAGACCCCCGACGCGAACTTCTCCAGAACCCCATTTCCTTCTCTGCCCTGCAGCCTTGGGATGGAGGGGACACTACCTTTGGGAGTGAGGGGCGGGACTGCGCCTCGGGAAGGAAGCCAAAGTGAGTTCAGAGCGGTTACAAAATTTAAAAGGAGGGAGAAGAAAGAAACGGGGTCCAAATCCGGCCCTCGCCGGTGCATCCTAAATGACGTGCTGATAAAAGCGGAATCCTGGCACCCGGAGACCCTGGGGGGCGTCCCGCCAAACCCTCCTCTGGGAGGGTCCTGGAGCAGGTGCGGGTGCCCGGGGAGCCCCCGCCCGCGGCTGTCTGGACGACGCCCTCGCTGCAAACCGCGTGACACCGGCTCTGGTTTGCGGAGAAAGATCAGAGCAAAACTGTCCCAATACTGCAAATAAGACATTTTAATTTAGGGGCAGGCAAGAGTTGAGGGTCCGGGGGCGGTTTTAGTGGTTATATTTACAACTCTACAAAGAGATTTATGTAGTTGTGTTTAATCTTTTAAAATGAGCATTTATTCTAATGATAACGGAATTCTCATAGAGGGAACTGGAAGTTAGACTAATTTTGACCAGAAAAAGATCCAACCCCTTGAGTCAAAATCGCGGTGGGGGAAGGAGAAGCTTCACCTGAAGGAGGCCACCTTCACTAAGGCCACAGACAGCTGGCTTTGGGCAGGATGCTTGATCTCTTGCTAGGTGTGGGTTTGTTTCTTTTAGTTTTTAAATAATTTGTAAATGTTCACACAGAACACTGTGCTTTTATTTTTTTTAGGACAGAGTCTTTGTTTCCCATTATAATAATCCATCATCGAATTTCTTAAACTTATAAGGTAGTTAATTTGACATCTTTTTTGCTCATTAACAAAGTTGGTCTTTTTAAAAATGCTAATTCCAGTTCTGTTTTACAACATTAATGCCAGTATTGAAATGATACCATGATAATATGTTTTCCATGACAAGTTGAACACTTCTAAACCTTGTCTATTTTGTGATTAGCAGACACAGGTGTTAACCTCCATTTGCCCTCTGTGCTGATCTTCTTTAATCTTATCTAATCCCTTATTTGCTGGACAAAGCTGTTGAGAATAAAGGCCAAGTTCACAGTAATTGTGCACTTAAACTGTAATTGTACACTTAGATAAAAATAAGAAAACTAGAATAAGGGGTAAATTATGAGGGTATTTACTAGTGAAAGTCTATTATTGAGACTCTTTAAATAAGTGTCTTTTTAAAAAAAATCACAAGCGTTTAACTTGTAGAAAAGTCTATAAATATTGTAGCTCTCTTGTAGAAAATTCTGAGTTGCTAACAATTCTGTTAACTTAATTGAGGATAATAGTTGTATTACATTTTCTTAGTTTTTTTTTGCATATATATTTCAGATATTCAAGTACATAAGCAATCATGTTAGTACATCCTTATTTTGCAGAACTAGCTTTCCATTGCTCAACAAAGAAGAATAGATGTAACTTGTAGAGCAGTATTATGTGTGAAGTGGAGAACCACAGCCGTCTGTTTTGAGTTATATATACTAGTTACATATACTAGTTTTAACTAGTAATGTGCTTAGGACCTTGCAATACTGCACTGATAAAAGCAGTTGTATATGTGCTATCAGTGAGTAAATACATGGAAATATTTATTTTTTAAACTGCCTTTATATCCATGCCCCGCCCTTCCTGCTGGTTTTTTTTGAGATGGCGCTCTCAGTAAATTGCCCAGACTGACCTCTGCTTGTAATCCTCCCACCTTAGCCTTCTCAGTAGCTGGGATTACAGGCATGCAGCACAGTGCTTGGCTATGTCCATGCCTCTTAACATGAGGCCATTGTCCCTATATTTCAGAGGATTGAAAGGAAAGCTGAAGTAATCGGCTTCTTACCCTGAAGAGCTGTTTATTTGTTGATTATAATGGCTCAGCAGATGCCTTTCTAGAGTTTATGTTTGAGAGCACAGTATACGAATTTGTTTTTAAAGGTTAGGTAGGGTTTAAACTGGGCAGATTCTTCCAGACCTACAAATCAAAACATTTTAGAAAATCGATGTGACAGGGCTAGGGATGTGACTCAGTGGTAGTGTGCTTGCCTAGCATGCATAAAGCCCTGGTTTCAATCCCTAGCACTGCAAAAACAAATAAACAAATAAATAAAAATCCATGTCATATCCATAATGTTCCCCACTCACCCCTCAAAAGAAAGAAGCTGGGAAACAGTTGGGTTCCATATTTATTCTTCCCTAATTCTTAAGTATTGTCTGACCTATAGCTCTCCTCAGTTGAAGTAACCTTCGTTACTTCAGATAAACCGTGTTTATCTGCAAGTCGGTTAGGTAGGCAGGATGAAGTTTCCCTAACAGCCCCTCCCAAAATGGTGGGGCTTCCAGGCCAATGCAGAAAGTCATCAGTGACTCAGTGTTCTGTTTACTGATGTACTGGTGCAGATTTAGGGTCACCCTCTCACCTCAAGGTAGTGGTGGTGATGGTGATTGATGCTCTCACTGGGTGAAAGAGAGAGGCAGTTAATTCCTTTTCTTCAGGTTGTTGGGCACATGCTGATTGTTTCTGGTGGCCCTCTTACCTCTGCACTTGTTTCCACTTCCTAAATAACAACCCCACCCCGCCTTGGTGTCCACCATAATCATCTTCTGGGAGTAGCTCCTCTTCCATTCCTTTTCAAGCAGCATGTCCTCTCCCAGAATTGCCTAGTTACTTTCCGCCTCTTAGGACCTTGCTTGAGTAAGCATTACCATGAAAATCATTTGGTTAAAAAAAGAGGTGATGCCATCATTCGACTTCAGTTCTGAATTATTTTTATGAGGGGAATTCTACATGACTCCTTCTCCCTTAACCTTCCAAGTTCTAACATCTCACACTTTCCCTTTATTGTTTCTGGGATTTTTCAGTGTCTTTCCAGGTATCTGGAAGACCCAGGTACAGCCCCAGGTTTCAGGGTAGGGAGTCGTACCTCTTGCGCTTGCCCACCGGCCAGCAGTATGGTGGTGGTTCAGGGTGAGGAGCTGGGTTAGGAATTTTAATGTTAAGTTGTGGGGTTTTAGAGCATGGATGGTTTGGTTCCTTCCGCTGCATCAGTGATCATAACTGCATAAGAACCAGTTGTTTTAATTGGTGACTAGACTTTAAAAAAAAACGGCTTCAAATCTAATGCAAGAATTAAGCCAACTCCATCAATGATTCTCTGATTGATCATAGACAGGTCATTTATCCTTCCATGGTTTTATTTCACCATATTACTGACATGAGGAATATGATATATATTCTCTATATTGCTATCTAACCAGAAAGGACCAGTAAACCTACAAAGAGCACATTTCTACAAAAGGTACAGGTGTATGTCACCTTAGCAAGAGTGGTTAGCAATCTAATGTGCTGGTGATAATCTGCAAAATGCTGATTTAACAAACTCTCAAATGATAAGAAATAAGTTTTAATACAGGTTTTGTTAAATCATAGCACATAATACATTTACATCTCCCCCAAAAGTTTCACATAGGGTTCATGAGTCTTTACTGGATAGTGTATGTCAATACTGCTCTAACTGCTTCATAAATACAGGGAAAATTAAGAAAAACATGTGTTTTAGTTTGGAATAACGTACAAAGATTTTTACCTTTTTCCATATTAACAACTTAATATTTTGAATCAGTGTCTATGTATAAATAAAGGCCACTTATAAAAACTTTGCTTTTTCAAAGGCAAATAGCAAACTATTTGCTGGCATTTGTTATGATATTTAGTTTAGGCTTAAGTTAAGAAAAATGAAGTAACCCTTACATAGGAATGGAATCTACTGTTGTGGTTTTGTTTTCATTGTTTTGTTTTGTTTTTCTAAGATCCTGGTTTCAGAGTTAGCATAGCTTAAATTATTTTCCATGTACCTTTGAAGAGATTATTCTCTATGTGAAGTAGGATACTTATTAAATTAATACAAACTCTCTGCCATTTAAAGGCCCCACAGAATTCTTCCATCAATTTCCTGTGAACAGGAAAAACAATATTGTTTTACTTCTCTGTACATGTGTATCTTTCTCCAGAAAGCTTAAGTTCGAAATCTTTAGGTATTTTGACAACTACAACATATCCTTATTGCATCTAAATTCCCACATGTAATAGAGAAGCAATTTCTCTAATTTTATTTTGTTGAAATAAAAGTGCCATAGTGAGAGAAAAAATAATCTTTAAATGAAGTACCAAATTATAAAAGGCATTGTAAAATCAGTGATTCCTTTTAATGGTGCTTATATTTTGATATTAACCATGTGCAACTAAGCACAAAGTCTTAGAACAAGAGATTTCAGTAGAATAAAAGTATGTTATATGCATGTATGAAAATGCCACAATTAGTATGCACTAATAATCATAATTAAAATAAAATGGATAAAGAGCATAAATTTTAAAATTCAATGAGGAATACAAGTAATTTTTAACAAAGCAAAGCATTTTAAAAAAAGAATGAGAGATTTCTAAACACAAAACAAGAATGATAAATAGGAATGTATTGAAAAATATTTCCTTAAAATGAAGAACTAAAATCAAACAGTGGGAGAAAACTGATTAGTTATTGCAGTGAGGTAGATACTAGGTGTGTGCTTTGTTTAAGGAAGTAATAAAATTAGGACCTAGTAAAACCTGAAAGATACCTCTACCTTCTAATATGTACAGATCTATAATTTCTTATCTGTGATTTTGAAATCCACAAAACTCTGAAAATTAAAATGTTTAAAATAAAATTGTATAGGGGCTGGGGTTTTATAGCTCAGTGGTAGAACACTTGCCTAGCATGTGTGAGGCACTGGGTTCTAAGCACCACATAAGAATAAATAAATAAAATAAAGATATTATGTCCATCTACAACTAAAAAATAATAAAATAAAATTGAGTAAATTCATTCATAAGAAAGCAAGACTAAATGGCATGAGGCCATTTATAGTCTTTACCTATTTTATTTAGTATTCTTTTCATGTAGTTTTTTCAGGTATATTAAGATATGGCTTGAAAATATATCATAACACTGGTATATGTACTATATTACTTTTATGAAATATGGAAACTTCTGGATTCCAAAATACACCTCCCCTAGGAGTTTCACATAGGGTTCATGAGTCTTTACTGGATAGTGTATGTCAATACTGCGCTAACTGCTTCATAAATACAGGTTGAGCATTACTAATCTAAAAACCCCAAATCCAGAATGCTCCAAAACCTGAAGCACATTTTGAGTATTAACAACGCAAGTCGAAAATTCCACACCTGACGACACGTTACTAGTCATAGTCAAGATACAAGCACCCTGAAATGGCATATAATTACCTTCTGGCTCTGCATAGGGAACATAAGTGAATTTTTTGTTTAGACTTGGGTCCCATTCCCAAGATATTTCATTATGAAGATGTAAATATTCCCAAATCCCCAAAACATTCAAAATTCCAAACTCTTCCAGCCCAAAATCTTTCATGATTCTTTCCTGCTCAGTCGGATAATGACATTCCTGATGGTAGGATACAAACTGGAAAATAAACCAGGAAGTGGAAGCTTTACATTTGGTAAAGTGCTGTCCAAAGGACTGTTCCAAATTCACTCTCCGGATCCATCTTCAAGGAAGCTTGCACTTGCAGAATACCTGGTTTGAATCTAGACCCTGTCCCTTGTTCTTTTAATAATAAATTTCTTATTTTTGAAATTCAAAAAGATGTATAAAGAAGTTCTTTCCAAATTTATTTACTCTCAAAAATATTTTAAAAGTAAATTTCTACCCACTTGAAGCAAAGTGTGAAAGATGATATATCAAGAACTATGTAATGTTTTGAACAACCAACAATAAAAAAAAAAAGTAAATTTCTGTCATTCAAATTATAATGAAAAATCAAATACAATTTCCTTGCACTTAAGATTGGTACTGTTTTATGTTCTACTTTTGTAATTGGTCATGCACTATCAGACTTTATAGCCACCAAACAATTGATCAATGTACACACAAAATTTCCTAACTTGGAGACAAATAAATCATGCAATTATATAACTAACCCCCTCCCTCACAAAACTTTATAGCCAGATGACAATGAAATGTAAAAACTGATCATAGATTCTATCCTGAACTAGAGGGGGACAGTGCTATAAAGAGTATGATTGAATCAACTGAGAAAACTGGAGTAGGATTGATTTATGTAAGTGTTGTATTCATCTTTAGTAGGGGTACAGGGTCATGATGCATGCAAGTTAAACTTAAATGGTTCAGGAAAAAAAAGGTTGCAAGGTGCTCAAATAATAAGGGAAATGGGACAAAACGTTCATAATGGGTAAATCTAGACTCTTTGTATTGTTCTTTCTTTCACCTTATCTGTAAACTTGAACTTATTTCCAAATAAAAGGGTTTTTAAAGTTAAATTAAAGGTCTGGAAAATAGGAGAAAATTATATAAAAAAATAAGAAGTGATATAGCCTATGCTCTGCTGACTTCATTGTTGATCACAGCTCACAAGCAATAAAATAAGCAAATCATTTTTACCTGGCTCTTGCCATCTAAGGGCCACTCACGTGTGTCACTGGAGCAAAGTGTCATTGTAATAATGAAATAATGGTTTAAAAAAAAAAAGAAAGCTGATTTACTAAGCTTTTGTTCTACTCTGAGTTTGAGGGGGTGGCTCAAAGTGTTTAGAAAATACATATTTATAGTTTCACAGGGTCTTTTAGTGTTGAAATGACCTTGTTGCATAGTTACGTAAATTCAAGTCCAGTAGATTGAAAGTTTTGCCCGTGATGCAGGGATTTGAAAGCTGGCTGAGATTCAAACCTCAGTTTTCTATTTCTCATTTCTTGATATGAATCAAGTGTGATACGAATTCCTAATTAGCACATAATTTTTTCTTGGTTTAATGTAAAAGTGGCATTTTACCTTAATGAAATATGAAGTTCTTTAATAATGTTCTTTTCTTCATGTAAAACAAGTTTGCTTTGTGGGGGAGGGGGTTAGTTATATTTTACCTTACCTAATTGGGGTAGCTGATCATCTGGGAATATTTTTACAAAGGGTATAATTTTAAATTTATTATGCTAAATTTAAAATGATGCAAAAATTAATTCAAAAATAGATATTTTTTTTCTTTTTTCTTTCTTTCTTTCTTTTTTTTTTTTTTTTGTGGTGCTGAGGATCGAACCCCCAGGGTCTCGTGCATGTGAGGCAAGCGCTCTACCAACTGTGCTCTATCCCCAGCCCTTGATACTGTTTAGATGTCACATTTTTCAGGATCTTATTTGGAGAATAAGATAGGTTATATCCAATAAAAAGGAATCAAATAAATCATTAACCAATATTGCACAATCATAAGATAAATAGCACAGTACAGTGTGAATGAAGCATTCAACGAATGGATGTTGCCAGTGATCTTCCTTCCACATAACACAAATGACTTGCTGACGAATGGTACTGTCATTATTGATGATTTCTCTCTGTGCTCTAGGTTGCAGTACATGTTTTGCAGAGACACTTGAGTTAAAACGCATTTTCCTCTTGTTTTTTATAGGGTGTTCATAAGAATGGAAGCAGTGTTTCTTTGCCAGATTCCTTATTGCTGCGTCTCATGAACCTACATAATCCTGAGGCAGAGCCTAAATCTAAGGATGACAAACCTGTCACCACTGTAACAACAACAGAGTGAGGGCAAAAGCGAGTAAAGATAAAGAAGTGTTTAAATTGATATTCAACAAGGAAGTCATTTCAGTCCACAACGTCTGCTGCATAATTTTTCCAAGATGAACCGATACACGACCATGAGACAGCTGGGGGACGGCACCTACGGGAGTGTGCTGATGGGCAAGAGTAACGAGTCTGGGGAGCTGGTGGCCATCAAGAGGTATGTGCCATTCTTACGTGTGCAGCTCTGGTCTTGCTCTCCTTTGCTTGCTTGAGATTGCCAACAAGCACCAAGAGCGGTCTAGTTCAGATCCCATGCTTGTTTGACTAGTGAGCGATGCTATTCTGGACAAAGGGAATATTCTGTGGAGTCTATTATACATTTCTTTAATTTTCTGATTTTTCCAGATATACTGATAAATGAAAAGCATGAAGTGCTCTGCTCTTTATGAATAATACATTTAGACTCAACCTAAAAGTAATGAATGGTGTTTATTTCATCAGTTGATGACAGATGGTATTGCTCAGTGGTAGAGCACTTACCTCGCATGTGCCGTGACTGTCCTGGGTTCAATCCCAGCACCATAATAAAAAAAATTAAGTTGAATACAGAGTAGAACTTAGTATTATTTTTAAAACAATAGGCTTCAACGTAAGGTGGTATTTCAGTGTGAAATTGACTTCAGAATGGCATAGGATATTTTCCTGAGCATGCCAGTTAAATAGCATTAAATATTGTTAATTATTTTTTTAATCTGTTGTATTTATCTGTTAGTGCATAATATAATACCATAAAACTTAGCGATTTAAAATAAGAACAAATATTTATTAATTTACACAGTTTCTGTGGGTTAAGATTCTAGAGGTGACTTGACTGGGTAGTTCTGGCTTGGGGCTTCTCAGGAATTGGCACTGGGATATTGACCAAGCTTGCAGTCTTCTGAAGGCTTGACTGGAGCTGGATGATCAACTCTTAGTGAGGCTCACTATATTAGTCTGCT
Source organism: Marmota marmota marmota (assembly GCF_001458135.2). NCBI lineage: Eukaryota > Metazoa > Chordata > Mammalia > Rodentia > Sciuridae > Marmota > Marmota marmota. The sequence goes on along the minus strand of NW_025999913.1, from coordinate 7,302,744 downwards.
AGGGCTCCGTGCCAGTCTGAGTGGCTTGAAAAACAGAATTTTATTGTTTTTTAGTACTAGGGATCCAATGCAGGGCTTCTACCACTGAGCTATACTCTCAGCTCTATTTTAAATTTTATTTGGAGCCAGGGTCTTATTGAGTTGCCCAGGCTGGCCTCAAACTTTCAGTCCTCTTGCCTCAGCCTCCCAGTTAGGTGGGAATCACCATGCCCAGCCAAATAAGACAAATTTGTTTCCATTTATTTCTTCGTAGTTGTAGAGGCTGGAAGTCTGAGATCAAGGTGCTGGCAGAGTTGGATTCTTCTGAGGTCTTTCTCCTTGACTTGCAGATGGCTATCTTTCTGTGTCTTCGGAGGTTTTTCCCTCTGTGTGTGTCTAAGTCGTAACCTCCTCTTTTTATAAGGACACCAGTCAGATCAGATTAATGGCCCTTCCTAAGAATCTCATTTAAATACCTCTTTAAAGACCCTAGCTCCAAATACAGACACAGTCTGAGGGGCTAGGGGGTGAAGACTTCAACATGTGAATTTTGGGGGAGGTGGGGACACAATTCCTTCCATACTATAAAGGACTACTGTAACAAAATCACAGACTGGATGGCCTTAAACAACACATTAATTTTCTTACCATTCTGGAGCCTGAAAGTCTAAAGTCAGAGTGTTGCTGGAGTGGTCCCTTCTGAAGGCCGGGAGGGAAGGATCTGTCCCAGGCCTCTCTCCCGGCTCCCGGAGGCCGTCTTGTTTCTGTGTTCCTTGGCAGCATCATCTCCCTATCCCTATCTCTTCGTCCAAGTTTCCCCTTCGTATAAGGGCACTGGTTATACTGGATTAGGAACCAACCTAATGACTTCATTTTAACTTTATTTCCTCTATAAAGACTGTAACTATATTCAAATATTGTTACACTGAGGTTCTGGGGATTCAGTCTTCAACCTAGGAATGTTTGAAGGACACGACTTGACCCATGACACTCACTCACGGGGTTGGTGAGTTTGTACTGATTGATGAGGCCTCCATTCCTCTTCACATGGGCCTCTTACGACATGGCAGTGGGCTTCCACCAGGATGAGACTGATTACCATGTCCCCAGAAGTAGGACGATCTAAAATTTAAATTCTTAACAAATATTTTTAAATATCATTATCCTATAGTGGGGTAGGGAGGGGGAGCTGGGAGGAATAGACCAACTCTAGATAGGGCAGAGGGGTGGGAGGGGAAGGGAGGAGGCAGGGGGTAGAAATGAGGGTGGAATATGATGGACATCATTATCCAAAGTACATGTATGAAGACACACACACAAAGAATTCTGATGCATTCCTCTGTCATATATAAATAAAAAAAAATTAAAAAAATAAAATATCATTGTACAAAACATTACATGAATAAGGAAACTATATTTTCAGATTGTTCTTATTAATAAATAAGTAGGCCTTGTACAATAATATAAAAGAAAGATGTATCAGTGCGACTTAATAAAATTCAGCACCTATTCATGATTTAAAGAAAAATTCTCAGAAAATAGGAATAAAAAGAAACTTTCCTAGTCTGAGAAAAGCTGTATGATTCAGCAGAAGTAGGGCCAGGAAAGCTGGCCTTGAGCCCAGGTGAGCCATGTCCCTGTGCTGGTCAGTCTTGCCCTGGAGCTCCTGACTAGAGCATTTGGGCAGAAACCAAAGAAATGGACATGTTAGAGAAATGAGATGAAATTCTCCTCATTTGTAGATTAAAATGATTATGTGAAAACCCACAAAGAAGTACTTTTTAATACACAGTAGATTTTTTAGAAAAATATTTTTAAAGGCCTGGAAGATACACACAAATTCCTGACAACTGTGGCTTCTGGTGAAGAAGGCCGGAGAAAGGAAAGGGGTTGGGTCTTGTGGTATCATGGAAGGTCACCACATTCGGATCTCTGTGACAAAATGCTCATTATTTTGTTCGTGTGGTAAAAACGTGTGTTTGTGGTCTCACTTGCATGGACCTAGGTAAAGTGTTGGGAGCAATGAGGGGACCAATACTCTAAGAAGTCAAATAGATTGAGGGATAAGAAGAGCCCTGAGGTGTAATTTAGGAATGCTTTGGTGATTGAAATATTAAAAGCCTCAGCCAAAAGTAACTTAAATAGGGGTTTATTTTTCACACATAATAAAAAGTCCTGGCACAGGTCAGCCATTGAGTTATATATTTTAAGTGAATGACTTCTATAATATATGAATTAGATCTCAACCTGCTTTTATTTTCTTTTTTAAGTCTTGAGTAGGCAGCTCAGGCTAGTACCCTGTCTCAATGATATCATCACAGACGTAGGCTCTTCTGTCTTCCAAAAATAGCTGCAGCTGCTCCAGGCTTTAAGTATGAGTTCCAAGGAAGAAGAAACGGGAAGGGCTGAGGCCAGTTAGTTATTTTACTCTTTTAAAATTTGAGAAGCAAAATCTTTCCCATGGTCCTATCCAGAGGAGATCTGGTTACTTTCCATTGGCCAGACTGTGTCACATGACACATCTAGCTATAAGGGAGGCTGGGAAACTGAGTACTTGGCTGGACATTTTGTATCCCTGTAGCAAAGCTGAGCTCTGTCCGTAAAGAGGATGAGAAGAAGGGTTCTTGGATAGTTAGCTCAGGGTGTCTGCCACATTAAGTATCCCCTGTCCACCAGCGTTCTGAAGTAAGGATAGAGCAGAAATGAATGAGTCTTGTGGAAGACTTGAGAAAATTTAAAAATTCACACGGCACACAATTGCTAAACTCTTATTTTACTTGGTGCTCAGGATAAAATAAAGACAAGGGAGACACATTACTGTGCATATTGAAGAAGCCAACAACATAAAGTATGTTAAATCCTATGATGGGGGGCTGTTGGGTCCTAGGGAACACAGAGAAGTGATGCTAGAAAAGTATTATAAAAGGTTTCCCATAGAAAGTGAGACCTCAAGAATGAGAAAACAATTACAAAAAAACAGGAGGGGGATGGGTTGGTGATTTAGCTTAGTGGTAGAGCACTCACCCAGCATGCACGAGGCCCTGGATTTAATCTCCAGCATGCGTGTATTTAAAAATAAGGTGGGGTGGGGGAGAATGATCCAGTCAGTAAAAATAGTGTGTATGAAATCTTGGAGGGAAAAGATTATTAAAATGAATAGAGGTAACCAGATTTACAAACCAAATTTTATATTTGCATTTAAAAGCTCAAAGCTCTAGCTTGGTTATTTGGAATTATCAGTTGAGCATTCCTAATCCACATATCTGAAATTCAAACGATCCCATATATGAAATTTTTTGAGCACCAATAGGATATCATGGTGGAAAATTCCATAGTCACTTCATGCGTGGAGTTACATGAGATCACAGCTAAAATGCAGGCACACTAAAAAGGTTTTATGAGATTGCCTTCCGTCTATATATATGAAGTGTATATGAAACATAAATGAATTTCATATTTAGACTTAGGTCTCATCCTCAAGATATCTCATCATTCATAGACAAATATTCCAAAATCCAAAATCTGAAATACTTCTTGTCTCAAACATTTCGGATAAGGTATACTTAACCTGAATTAGTCTGCAATAGCAATTGAAACTCTATAGAGGGAGATGCAAAGAAGTCCTCACACAGATGACTGACAAACCCCAGCATATAAAGGGTGGGCTCTGGAAGAGAGTTTTACAAAAATCACTGAGAGAATAGGGGGGAGCCAGAGAGTATAGAAAATAACCCCAGGGGAAAGATTTTTTAAAAGGAGACGTATTCAACTGGAAGATAAGTAATAGCTAGTGACTGAAATGCATCTGTATTGTTTAGGAATGCATCTTGCTGCAAGTAACAAACACATAAGTTAAAAAATGATGACTTAGATAAATGATTTGTTTTTCTGACATATCTGAAGTATTGATTCCAGAACTCTTTTATTGATACAACAAGGTACCCAAAGAATATAGATCTTTTCTATCTTCTTCATACTGAGCAGTTAACACTTTTTTGTTGTTGTTGTTCAAATATGTCACCTAATGACCACATTATGGCTACTTTACCTCCAGGCGTTAATCTATGTTCAAGATGGGAAGGAGGAAGAATAATACCAGCAAACTCTTCTCCTATCCTTTAAGAAAGGATTATTTCTTTCTTAGAGCCCTAAGGACTTCCGTCTCATGTTATTGGCTAGAATTGGGTCTTGGTCTCCCTACTTCAAGGACATGCAAGGAGACAGTTTTTACTCTTCCAGCCTCTATAGTGGAAGGCAAAAGTAAAGTGCTAGAAATGGCCTTTTGGTATCCACACCATATTATCTGCTGTGTTGTTCCTTGGATTGGGGGACTATGACATAGCTGGTGGCCACAGTAAATGTCAGTCCAATGAAACTGTAGAAGAGATCAGCTAGACTGCAGTAGAGCAAAGAATAGAAGGAAGGATGGTGACAGCCGTACTGGGCTTTGGATAGTTGGGAAGAATGTGTAACCAGGTAACTGAAGTCACAGAAGAATTGCCGGATACCAGTGAGAGTCCCCCTGAGATTCTGTGGACAGACTTGGAAGCAGAGCCTCTTCGAGCACTGAGGTGACTTTTCCCCATCTCCACCAGCTGTAGGGAAGGCAGAGACCAGAGGACGCCCAGCGACAGTGGCGGGAAGCTGGGAGAGGGGGGTGTCTTGAGAGGCCAGCAGAGCCAAGCAGGCGACTACAGGAGTAGCAAAGCTTGAAAAGGGGGAGTGTGAACGCATCCTGGGGTAATGATGGTGGAAGGGCTGGGGTTACAGCCAGAGTCTGACATTTTTAAAGGTGAGGTCTTGGAGAGCAGCCACTCAAGAGCTGTCCCTTGTGATGATCAAATGTGTCTGAGTGACTGTGACAGGACAGAAGAGAACATTTTGGAGTGGGGGACTGTGAAGCCAGGCCGCCGGCAGGACTGTCCACGTGGGTGCTCCTCAGTCTGCAGAAGGGAGACTCAGGGTGGAGCTCACCTTGAGTTGCTTCAAGAGCCACTCGAGAAGACTTTGCATTTTCTCATAAATTCCTATGCAAAGGAATGAACTTCACCTGAAAATGGTAGATGACAGACCCCTTGATTTCTGTTCTCTGTGTATCCCTATTTTTTACCCAAACCACTCACATCCCATAATATCCGATCAGGACCATCATCTTATGCTTGATGGCATAAAAATTTCAGCACTCTCAATTTAGGCCATAAAAATTCTAGGTCTAACACATTTTGAATCTATCCATTCCTCCCCCCCAAATAAAATAAATTCTGTGCTGAATACATTCTGAATGTGCAGATGGAGAAGAGCTGCTGGTCCTTGGTCTTCAAAGTAGACAGTAAGCATGTCCCCTTGAGATGAAGTTGCTTATATGGAAGGAGGTATTTTTCATTCTAAAAACCTTTTACAGAGGAACAAGGAGTTGGTGTGGGGGTGGGTGCTGTTAGAATGGGACACACTCAGTTATCCACGAGGCTGAAAAGCAGAGTGGAGGACAAGGGCTAGCACAGCAGAGGTGGCCAGGAGAAGCGGGGGTGTGTGTGGTGATGGAGATGTCCAACGGGGTAGGACAATCTGAGAATATGAGTGCGGGAAAGAAATTGGTGTTCTATGCTGCATGACATTTTCAATGATGGACCATATATATGACAGCACGCTGCATGGACCTCATTCACACGGTCTGCACCAAAGAGCATCGTGTACAGGAGGCCCCACCATCTAGGTTGTGTCAGAGCACTCTAAGACATTCACACAAGTACAAAGTGACGGAAGGACACACTTATCAGAAGTTATCCCTTAAGCACACACAACTGTACTTAATTTCATAAGAAAAGCTTTTCATCAGTCTAGAGATGCAGTCAGAACTGACTGGAATGTGTTGAGGGTGAGTGAATTTAAAGAATAAAATAAAAGGTTCTTTTTTGAAGAGGCCTTTTGGGGGATTTTAATTTATGGCACCACTTATCTACTGCCATTAAAAAAAAAAACTATAACAGCGGAGCACAATGGCTCCACTGCTCAAGAGGCTGAAACAAGAGCATCTCCTGAGCACCAGAGTTCAAGGCCAGTCTGGGCAACACAGAGAGACCCTGTCTCTAAACAATAACAACAAGGGGGAAACCAAGACACTTCAAATTTCGAAAGCTGTGACATTACAGTGCATGCAAGGCAGGGGAGGAAGATTCCTTCACCTCATTGAGGTCAATGTTCATGAAGCTTCCACCCTGAAGGACTTGGGAGGCAACTCCATTTCTGAGGTGTTCCTGGGTGTGAGAACTTATGTCCTCAGTGAGCCACCTGTGGGTACAGAAATGCATCCAGTCATTTAGCAAATATTTATTGAGCACCTGTCATGCACCACAACCAGATGTAGGCATCTATGAGTGTCCCCAAGGAACTTATATTTGGGAAAAGAGAAGTACATTATTGAAGGTGTTCACAGATGGTGAGCGCCGTGCAGGAGCAGCAGAGCAGGAAGGGTGACCTAGGAGAGCAGCATGATCATTTTCCTACCAGGAGTTGTTGGGAGTAGTCATGAAAATTAGCTCAAGGCATTAGAGAAATAACAACTGGTCTGGATTGGACTCCCACTCCTTTAACAGCCAGCTCTTCCTAGCTGTTTCTGTCTGCCTGAATCTTATTTTTCGTCTTCGTATCAAGTACCTTCTATCTTCGAGGTCTCAGCTGACATACTCTCTTATCAAGATGGCCTGACCATTGATCTAAAAGATCTCCTTGCTGTTCTCGCTCAGGGTCCCTATAACTCATTTCTGCTTGTGCTTTGTGTTCACTTGTCTGAAGTCTAGATCCTCTAACAGATAGGAAATACCACAGCAATCATCTCTGACTGGCTCATTCTTCTGGTACATAGTAGAAGGCAGACAAATGGAAAAATGAGAGAAAATGGCAGGAACCTAAAAGGAAATGCCTTTTATTAGCTATACCAAGAAGCTGGATTGTCTTTGGGATAATTATTGTGCAAGGAATATCTGTATTTGTAGTTGATAGATACATATGTCACCTTAAGAAGAAACATTGCTGAGAAATAGTAATTGCTGGAAAGAAAGAACCATATTAGTAAATATGGAAGAAGAGAATACAGATTTTGCAAGTAGAATCAAAGTGTCAATTACTACTGAATTATGAAAAGTTTTTGAGTATATTTTTATCTGGTTTCTAAAAGATTAGATACTTTTTTAATCTTAGAAAGTTGTTTTTTAAGAATCATAGCAGATAATAAATGCAGTTTGGGATACATGTGATCATTCTACTAAGTGAATTTTCTTTTCTAGCTATATTTTGAATTGATTTTTTTAGTTGTAGTTGGACACAATACATTTATCTATCTATCTATTTATTTAATTTATTTTTATGTGGTGCTGAGGATCTTTGAACCCAGGGCCTCGCACATGCTAGGTGAGCACTCTACCACTGAGCCACAATCACAGCCCTGATTTTTATTTTAAATTCAGTATTATGCTACATTTATCTTTTATATTTTTAGCAAGAAATTTTATGAATCTGTAATACTGAAAAGTATCTTTCGGTACACTGATAAACCCTTGATTTCATTTCTTCATAAATTTCTAGTACTTGACTAGAGTTGAATTTCTGATTCATTAAGGGTATTTTAGGGATAATAACAGTGATGTGCTACATGTCCTATAGTCAATCATAGATAACTGGTGAAAATAAGAATATCTACTGTTTACTGAGTCCTGAATTAAACATTATGCAATATACTTTTCCTTTATGGCTAAAGAATTTGAGGCACAGAGGGGCCATGATGTCACTCATCCAAGGTCATTAGTTAGTGAGCTGCTGAGCCAGGGTTTGCTGCGAGGCCACTCAGCTCCACAGCTCACATCCTGTGTCCTTAACCGTGATGTGCTGCCGGCTCTTTTCCCGGTTCCTCCACTGTGTGTTATACCTGGTAGAGGCTCTGGATTATGAGATTTATTCTAATTAATAATGTAGCACTAAGCTTCTTGAGGATCTTTTAGAACACATCTCGTATCTGACATTGAACCAGATTACAAATCTATTCATATGCAAACACAGCTTCTACCTATGGTATGCATAATGGAATTGCTTGATTACTCTAAATACACTCACTCTTGGTATGCATCTCTAATGGTATCCACACTGGGATGGAAGAGGGAAAGAAAAGGACAAAATCCAGGAAAGGCTTGGCTCAGCCTCCAGTCTAAAGGAAGCAAGCAAGCTACTTCTAAAGCCTTCTTGCTCTGAGTCTTCGCTGCTTAAGCCATTTAACTTTATGGTCCTCTTTTCTAAAGCTAGGTAATGATATAAAAGTTGTCTGATCAAATCACTGACTAAGTTTGCTACCAAAACTGTGACAACAGACACTAGTATGGCAATATGTAAATCAGTGGATGTGTAACCGATGTGATTCTGCAATCTGTATACGGGGTAAAAAATGGGAGTTCATAACCCACTTGAATCAAAATGTGAAATATGATATATCAAGAACTATGTAATGTTTTGAACAACCAACAATAAAAATTATAAAAAAAAGAATAAACTTTTAGTATTTGAACAATGAAAAAAGATAAAATAAAATAAAAAATAAATAAAAATAAAAGAATCATCTGGTAAATGAAATCCTGCACATCAATATATCATTTAATAAAAATTTTCTGTAAGTTGAAAAAAAAAAAACTGTGATTCTTCTTTTCTTTTCTTTTTTTCTTTTTTTTTTGGTACTAGGAGTAAACTCAGGGGTGCTTTACCACCGAGCCACATCTCCAGCCCTTTTCATTTTTCGAGATAGGGTCTCACAGAGTTGCCTAGGGCCTTGCCATATTGCTTGGAACTTGTGATCTTCCTGCCTTAGCCTCTCGAGTCACTGGAATTATACGAGTGCACCACTGCTCCTGCTTATATTCATCTTTTAAGTTCCAAAAAAGAAAGGAAATATGGAAGAGGCTCTTTGAGCAAAGCATAACTAAACTGATTAGGAAACTGTTAAGGACTCACCTGGAAAGGAAGATTAATGGTAATGCATCTTGGTGCTAAAGCAGAATGTCAGACCAGACAGGCAAGAGCCTTTACCAACAGCCTTGAGAGGCCGGAGGAGCTGATTTTCTTTAAGAAACTAAACAAAAAAGAGAAGTATCAGCTCACCCAAATTTGTACCTTGTATTCCTCCACCCTGTATGTTAAACGTTTTCTTTATTTATTTCAGGATGAAGAGAAAGTTCTATTCTTGGGACGAATGTATGAACTTGAGAGAAGTGAAGGTAAATCTTAGAGATGGAAAGCATTTGAAGCCCTAACTCCTTCTCGGGCGGACCTGGGGACAGTGGCTAGGACAGCAGTCTGTTCTCTGTGGGAAGCATTCCAAAGACAATTGTGTCTGCTTTCCCTTTACCTTCTTGGAGACATTTCTCATTTCTTCTTGCTCTGATGTTAGTGGAGAACAGAAAATAACTATCTTCATATTTGAAAGTTCTCTCACTTTTAAAAGAGCATTTTAAATTCATATTATCAAAAGAAAGACAACTTTCCAAACTATAACATACCATTTCCTTATATTTTTCCTGTATAACTTGGCACAATTTTTGGAGACTTTTACATGGAGTTTCACATGGCTAAATCAGGAAAAAAAGTTAGACCTATTAAATAGACTGAGAAAATGTGACAGATTGAAAATGTTTGGTGGAAATTATTGACTAGGTTTATTTTGCATTCATTATTTAAAATATTTGCTACTTGCTTTAAGCAGATATTCTAAGATTCTTTTTAGATTATGGAGATATTAAAATACAGTTCACTAAATAATTTAAATGAAATGGAAAATTATTTAAGGTAGTTATCATACCTAGCATTGATAAGATTTTTCCAACTTCTATAAATTTGCTTTAAGAATTTAAATGCTTTGTTGTTTTGCAGTCTCTGAAGAAACTTAATCATGCCAATGTGATTAAACTGAAAGAAGTTATCAGAGAAAATGACCATCTTTATTTTATATTTGAATATATGAAAGAAAACCTCTATCAATTAATGAAAGACAGGTATGTCTTAATTTTATACAAACTGTATTTTGGATATTATTTCTTCCATGAATTTCTTGGATCCTTTCAATATGCCATACATTATGATATATAGATTTATCACTCCAGGAGGTGGATTTAAATAATGGAGTTATTATTTTTTTAAATATTTTTTTTAGTTGTAGTTGGACACAATACCTTTATTTTATTTGTTTATTTTTATGTGGTGCTGAGGATCTAACCCAGTGCCTCACAAGGGCTAGGCAAGCACTCTACCGCTGAGCCACAACCCCAGCCCCATTAGTTATTATTTTTATTGAATGGTAGCTCTTTATACTGAAGGACTAGCTGGGACATAGCCACCTTCTACAGAAGTCAAGGTAAATATTTTTATGTAAAAATATTTATATATAAATAATTATTATATATTTATGTAAATAATATATAATATATAAATAATATTAAATAATGTGTAATGTATTATATTTGTTTATTGATTTTATATATGTTTGTATATTATATATAAATAATATTAAAATATTTATATATAAATAAATATATATGCTTCTTTAAAAAAAAATATATATATATGCTTTTTTTTTTTTAAGTCTACCCATACTATAATATTCAGTAATAAATCTGGCCTTAGGCAAAAGTAAGGAAATTATCTTTATTGTCCTCTCAAGCATCTTATCAAAGCATCTAATCTTAGGGCTGGGAACCTAGCTCAGGGGTACAGTGCTTCCCAGCATGCCCCATGCCCGATGCAGCTCTGCCAAAAAGAATGGAGAAAGAACTGAAGTAGCTCTCAAGAAAGGACCTAATAAAATCACTGGTGAGAATGTCTAAGTGAGTGATAATTACCAATCCCAAGGAAATTCTCATTTTAATTGTTAAACCTGTAGACAGAATCTCTAAAGGTCAAAATATTAATTGTTGGTCACTTCAGTTGGTGGCCTGGCAGAGATTCATATTTTGCAGCCTTAATTTAGTCCTTATTGAAATCTTACTATGGACATTATGTGAACACAATTAAAATCGCATTGTTAGTACTGTAGCCATTAGTCACATGTAGCTACTGAATTCTTGAAATACCTAAGTTGAAAATTCTTGAAATACCTAAGTTGAACTGTGGTATTAACATACAATAAATTACACACCAAGTTTGGAGAACTTGGTACAAAAAAAAAGAAAATTTTTAATCATTTTACATTGATTGCATATTGAAATAGATTAATATGTATAATTTTTAGTTAAAAATAAATTAAAAATAAAAATTTTTAGAGAAATTTCAAAGTTAATCTGTTTCATTTGCTTTTTTAAAAACGTGGCTACTAGAAACCAAGTATATTAGTGACTTACATTTGTAACTATTAGTGTATTTCTATTGGACTTCAGAAGTACAGTAATAGTTACTAATATGCAATATAAAACTGAAATATGCATGCCCCTTAAAACTCTTAGAGCCTACATAATACAGATTTCTTAGACCATTGGTTTATCTGATAGTGATTCAGTTTTGCAATTTACTTTGTTCCTCTTGGGACAGTTTAGAAGTTAGCTATTGAAGCTAAGCTATGAAGCCAACCTAGGTGCCCCACAACAGATGAATAGATAAAGACATTGTGGGATATATATATATACATTTCTCAACCATAAAGATGAATGACTTTATAACATTTGCCAGTAAATAGATGGATCTGGAGACTATCATGATAAGTGAAATAAACCAATCCCCAAAATCCAAAGATCGAATATTTCCACTGATATGCTGAAGCTAAACCACAATATAGTGTGGGAATGGGGGCAGAGGGGAAGAAGAGAAATTCAGTAGATTACACAAAGGGAAATGAAGGGAAGGAGGGAGAATAGGAATAAGAAAGACAGTAGAATGAATCTGACATAATTTTCCTATTTTCATATATGAAAATACCTAAGTGAATCCCACAAGAATGGAGTTCTAATTAGAATAAGAAATATTCCATGCTTGTATAATATTATCAAAATGGATTCTACTGTCATGTATAACTAAAAGGAACCAATAAAAAAGAATTTAACTATTGAATATATATGAAATACATTCACTGTTGGATTTGAGTTTTTATGAAATATCAGAACACACTTTAAATTTATGACCTTTAACACTATGAATCTATAAATTACACCATTAGCCAGTATCTTAAGGCCAAGAAAGGCTAACAGAATTTCATGACTATGTATTCATTTCTTCCAGAAACAAATTGTTCCCTGAGTCAGTCATCAGAAATATTATGTATCAGATATTGCAAGGGCTGGCGTTTATCCATAAACATGGTAGGTGTCTTTTCAGTCTGATCTCCCTGTCTCTGTATTGTCAAGGTCACACACAAGAATTGTATGCCAACTGTTCAGTAATGGGGTATGTGCCTATCTATACACACACACTTTATAATATCATAATCCTATATGGAGTATCTGTATTCTATAACTAATAGTTTGCTCATCAGCCTGTTGTCTTAGTCATCATAATTAACTCATCCTGCAATCTTATGACCCCTGATTGCAACAGAAACATTAACAGTGAGAAGATCTTTTGGGAAAGACTGGGATTCTTTGTTCTAGTGTCAGCAGTCACTAACTTTTAAGTAGCGTCTAGCCCCTGTGGTGTGATGTTTCATGATTATTGTTAGGATTTACATTATTCTCTGAGTGAAATTAAAGCAGGTGCTTGTTCCTATTGTCTATGAATTGCTTATTTATGTAATTTTAATTTATGTAGGGTTTTTTGCATACCTATCAAAACAGAATAATCATTAGTTCAAAAATCTAACATGTTTTGTTGAGAGCCACAGCCGAAGGGGCCCCAGCAAACTTCCAGCTGCCAGCAAACTTCCAGCTGCCGGCTGATGATTGGCTCACAGCGGCCCCAGCAACATCTAGCTGATTGGCTCCTCTGCGGTGATGCTCATTGGGCTGTTTCCCTGCCCTTTCAGACCACGCAGCTGCTCATTGGGGGACTTTTTTGGCTCCGCCCACATGACCCAGCCAATCGGCCTCAAGAGCAGGAGGATTGTGGGAGGTGGAGAGAAGCTTGTGTGGGAGAGAGAGGCTTGTGGAAAGCCGGTGGTGGCAGTTGAGGCTCTGAGGGTTTTTCCTGAGAGGCTGTTTTGTTTGGCGTGTGTGGTTCTAAAAATAAAGTTAGTTTCTTTTGACAAGTGGCTTCTGATTGTGCCCAGCCAGACTGCGGCATTTGGTGGCTCGCACGGGGAGCGACTGAGGGTAAGTGAACTGCTCGCCCCTGAGAGCAGGGCAAGAGGATGGGTAGCCATTTTAAGATTCGTCTTTTGTTATTTTGTTTCACTTTTGTTTTAAGTTGCCTGTCCCTGGAGATGTGTAAGATGGAAGAAAAACCGCTCACATCTGAGGAACAGATAGGGAGAAAGGACGGATGGACATTTCAGGA
>NW_025999913.1:7227144-7288808 GCF_001458135.2 Marmota marmota marmota | reverse complement strand
TTTGCCTTTATTATTTATTGTACTACCAACAAAAAATATTCCTACAGGAGTATTTTGGCAAGAAGGTCCATTATTATGGATACATTTATCTTATTCTCCTAACACTATTCTTACTAGGTATCCTGAGGCTGTAGGACAATTAATACTCAAAGGAATAAAAGCAGCAAAGGGAGTGTTTGGAATTTCTCCCAATAAAATTATTACTCCATATACTATGAATCAAATTGATGAGTTAGCTAATGAGTTAAATACTTGGGCAATAATCATGTGCAAATCTAATGTTTCATTTGATAACCACTTACCATCTAATCCTTTATTGTCTTTTTGGTCATTGCATCCTGTAATTTTTCCAAAAATGACAAGAAAAACACCTATCATGAATGCTCCAAATATATTCACTGATGGGTCAAATAATGGTACAGCAGCAGTAGTTACCCCTGATCAAACTTTTACATTTTTAGTACCCAAACAATCAGCTCAAAAGGTAGAGCTTAATGCAGTTTTACAAGCTTTTGTGATGTTTAAAGATTCTGTATTTAATTTATTTTCTGATAGTCAGTATGTAGTTAATGCTATAGTATCTCTTGAAGATGCTGGTAGGATTTCCCCTTCTTCTACTGTTTTCTCTTTGCTTTCCACTATACAAAGTCTAATCTGGGACAGAAAAGATCCATTCTTTATAGGACATATCAGAGCACATACAGGATTGCCTGGAGCCCTTAGTTTGGGCAATGATTTAGCAGATAAAACTACACACGACATACATATTTTCTCTACACTAGAAGAAGCTATAAATTTTCATAAAAAGTTCCATGTCAATGCTAATACTTTACAAAAGCGTTTTAAAATAACTAAGGAACAACACAGCCGAAGGGGCCCCAGCAAACTTCCAGCTGCCAGCAAACTTCCAGCTGCCGGCTGATGATTGGCTCACAGTGGCCCCAGCAACATCTAGCTGATTGGCTCCTCGGCCCCAGCAACATCTAGCCGATTGGCTCCTCTGCGGTGATGCTCATTGGGCTGTTTCCCTGCCCTTTCAGACCACGCAGCTGCTCATTGGGGGACTTTTTTGGCTCTGCCCACGTGACCCAGCCAATCGGCCTCAAGAGCAGGAGGATTGTGGGAGGTGGAGAGAAGCTTGTGTGGGAGAGAGAGGCTTGTGGAAAGCCGGTGGTGGCAGTTGAGGCTCTGAGGGTTTTTCCTGAGAGGCTGTTTTGTTTGGCGTGTGTGGTTCTAAAAATAAAGTTAGTTTCTTTTGACAAGTGGCTTCTGATTGTGCCCAGCCAGACTGCGGCAATGTTTATTTTTAAAGAACATTTGTTTAGAAGCACTAGATATTTAGGCATTAAGTTGGAAAAGTGTATATCATATCATTGCTGCAGGCAAACGCAGCCTCCCCAGTCTTCCTTCATGTCTTGTCTGGTAATAATATAGTATAATTCATTGTTAAAGATCAATAATTTCTTAAGTACATAGAAATACAGGATGACATGCTATTTTATTTTATTTTATTTTATTTTATTTTTTTCAAAAGAGCGCATGTTTCTCTTTTTTTTTTTTTTTAAGAGAGAGTGAGAGTGAGAGAGACAGAGAGAGAGGGAGAGAGAATTTTTCTAATATTTATTTTTTAGTTTTCGGCAGACACAACATCTTTGTTTGTATGTGGTGCTGAGGATCGAACCCGGGCCGCACACATGCCAGGAGAGTGCGCTACCGCTTGAGCCACATCCCCAGCCCCAAACATGCTATTTTAATTGTTCATAATGAGTTGCTAATTTTCAGTATATTTTTAACTCTGTTCAATGTAACTCTTGATATGCCTGACTTTATTTATGCTATTATTAACTATAACCTAAGCAATAAAGGATTTAAGGAGAAAGTTAGCTTAGGATTTAAAAATTGTGGCTGAATAATCCAGAGTTGACTAATATAGTTGACTACACAGTGATTTGAGAAATAAGGTTCTAAGGACAATAGACATTTTTACAAAAGCCATTTTTTTTTTGCTATAGTAAAGCAACTCAGATGTAATACTTTGAGAAAAAAGAGATTTTTTAATAGTAGCAATTTAAGAACAAGACCAATAATTTGTTAAAACCGGACAATATTGCCAGTAGATTAGAATGCACGGAGGAAAATCTCAGTTATATAAATATGTAATTGGTTAGTTTGCTAAGATTTCATGGATTAATGTCACTGGCTTTGAAGTGATTAAAAATGTTTAGGCTTTAAAATCCTAGCCCCAAAGCTGCACGAAATCCTCTCATAAAAATCACCTACAGTTCTTCCAACTGGCATGGCCTCAGAGTCCAAGCCATCGGTGTCCAACAGTAAACCTGAGGTCACTCTTAGGAAAGGACTCCCTGCGACTCTGATCTGCTAGGAGGGCTTTCGTGTTCTTTGGGTTTCCTGCTTCATTTTCTTTGGACTTCCCATTATCCTGGGTAACTAACTATCTATCTTATATATTTCTTCTTCTTCTTCTTTTTTTTTTTTTGTTACCAAGGATTGAACTTGGGGTACTAGAACCAGACCACTGAGGCACATTCCTAGCCCTATTTTGTGTTCTATTTAGAGAGAGGGTCTCACTGAGTTGCTTTGCGCTTCGCTATTGTTGAGGCTGGCTTTGAATTTATGATCCTCCAGCCTCAGCCTCCCGAGTTGCTGGGGTTACAGGAGTGCACCACTACACTGGGCTATCTTGTGTATTGAATTGGTAATAAAAACACTGGGCTTCTCATTACTGAAGCTACTGGGGAGAATTGAGCTAAAATAATTTTAAATGAAGAAATAAGTTAAAATACGTGTTTTGTCCATGGCTTTTTGAAATTAGTGATTATTCTCAAGGTATTTTGTGTTACACTGCACTGTGTCACAGGACTTAAGGCTGATGAGGAAGTGACCCTAGGTGTTAGGCTCCTCCCTCTGGGCCTCAACTCCTCATCTCCTACCCAGTAGTGACAGCAATAGCTTTCATTAAGGTTGTCCCGTTAGTGGAGACGGTGCAGATCCTGCCAGATCACTTTGAAAGCAGCATCCCTGCATCATCATTTTTAATCAATAAATGCGGTCGTTTTTCCAGCACCATGTTTAATTACAGTAGAGAGATTCCGTTGTGTTTTGTTTGTGAATCAAATAAAACTGTTTGAACATGAGGATTTATTATGTTTTTCTTCTCTATTTTGCCAAGGCTTTTTCCATAGGGACATGAAACCAGAAAACTTGCTTTGCATGGGTCCAGAACTTGTGAAAATTGCTGATTTTGGACTTGCAAGAGAATTAAGGTCACAGCCACCATATACTGATTATGTATCTACAAGATGGTAAGTAGTTCTATACAACTCTCCTGAGGCTCAAGTTTATATTGAAGTTTTCCTGTGATTAATTGTTATCTATCTTTCTGGAGGCTCCATATTGGGTATTTAAAACAATATATTGAAATTAATTTTGTATTGTTTAGAAAGAGGGAAGCAGTGGTTCATATATTCTGATCAGTAAAATCAGAGAAAGAAAAAGGATTTCATCCTAGCTACTCAGGAGGATGAGGCAGGAGGATTGCAAGTTGGAGGCCAGGCTGGATAACTTAGTGAGATCTTGTCTCAAAGTTGATTTATAAAGCTAGGTTAGGTTAGATGTAGTTCAATGTAGAGTACTTGCCTATCATGGGCCAAGCCCTGGGTTCAGTCCTCAGAACTGCTACAAAAGAAAGAAAAAGAAAAAGAATCTCATTTGTTCATTCAGCAAATATTATTGAATACCTACTATGTGCCAAATATTATGTTAAGCACTGGGAACACAGACGTGAACAAAACAGAAAAGAAAAATGTCTGCTTCATACTGCTCACACTACAGCTTCTTTTTAGAAACAAGCTAAAAATATCATGAGTCCCAACAGGAAGACCCACCTGTTTACCCAAAGACATGTAATAGCAAACTACCTGCATATCCATCCACAGTAGTACAGTGTATCACCCAATGGGGCAGAGGTGAAGGGGCAGAAGTGATGGGATGAGTGCGTGACAGGTCTTCTGAGAGGCTAACATGCGTCTTGACCTTGATGCTGGGTCCATGGGTGTGTTCGATTTGTGGAAATTCATCAAGCTCACCTCTCATAATAAGTGCATTTTCCTGTATGTATATTATATTTCAGTAAAAATAAGAATGAATATATATGTGCACATATATATATGTATAAGTGATATATATAATAGTGATATACACAATTATGGAGAGGTAAAATATGAAGAGGTGACAGGGAGTTGGTGGGAGATGGGGGGGAGAGGGGTAATATTGCTAATTTAATGGAGGGTCTCACTGAGAATAGGCCTGGAGGAGGTGCTGGGGCAAGTGGGAGCTCTCAGACTGAACCCATGCTGTGAAAGTAAAGGCTCTGGGACAGAAATGTGCCCCTAGTAAGTTCTGTAAAGCACAGGATGAGTGGGGAGCATAGCAGTAGGAAATGAGGTCAGAGAGTTTGCAGAGCGGCCAGATCACACAGGGCCTTGTAGGTCACTGTCGGGACCAGCTTTTGAATCTGAGCCAGAGGGGCTGCTCCAGGAAGATTGTGTGAAGAGATGCCAGGACCTACCAGTTTTATAGGCATCACCCCGGCCGCCATGTTGAAAGCATGTTTTAGGGGATCAGGGCAGAAGCAGGGAGACAGATAATTTGGGCAGGGAAAGATGGTGACCTGAACCCACTGGCCATGTGGATGGTGAGAATTGTGGGATTCTGTGTGCGTTTCCCCCATGAAGCAAGGTGCAGGATAAGAGGAAAGAATCAAACCCTCCAAGGTTTTTGTCCAGATTATCTGGAAGGATGCAGTCACCACTCGTTGAGCTGTGGAGTGCTACGGAGGCCTTGGCAGGAAAAGCACAGTCCTGTTTTGGGTTGAGTGAGATGACAGCCAGTGGATGCCAAAGCGATGGTTAGATGTGTGATCCAGAGCTCAAGGGCAAAGGCTGGGCTGGAGACATCAGTTCAGAAGACCCCAGTATTTCAACTCTCAGGATTGGCTGAGATCACCAAAGGAACAAGTACAGTTAGAGGAGAGGTCTGAGGATGAGCCTGGATAGAGTGACTGTGTGTCTCTTTTGCCCAGGACAGTCCCAGCTGGTGCCATTATCAACACACTTTCTGTTTCCTCTGGGCTCTTTTCCATAAACTTAGAGACATGTGATCAGTGAGCCAAGTTTGCATTTGACACATGGCAAAATATGAAAAATGGCCAGGTATTTCCCATCTTTCTTTATGCCTTTCCTGAAGACTGTGACAAATGTGTTAGCCAGGAGTGGTCCTCAGCTACCTCTTCCAAGGTGGGTGGCAACAGAAGTATTTGACACTGTTCCCTCTGCCGGCCAGTCACTTGTGCCACGGCCTAAGCCATAGCTTTGAGGTGCCAGTTGGTGGCATCATGGATGCACAGGAAGTGTAGGAGGTCATCACTCCTCTGTGTACCTGTAGGGCATATCAGAAGTGCTTTGAGGGGTCTCTTTGCAGCAGCAGCACAAGAGCAGAGTCTGAACTTCAGCAGCAGGAGTCATGGCCGGACAAGCATTTAGAAAGTTTCTTCTACTTTTTGACCGAGTATTGGTTGAAAGGAGTGTAGCCGAAACTGTAACCAAAGGAGGCATTATGCTTCCAGAAAAATCTCAAGGAAAAGTATTGCAAGCAATGGTAGTAGCTATGGACCAGGCTCTAAAGGAAAGAGTGGGAGATTCAGCCAGGTAGTGTGAAGTATGGAGGCACCAAAGTGTTCTAGATGACAAGGATCATTTCTTATTTAGAGATGGTGACATTCTTGGAAAGCATGGAGATGGAAACAAATCACTGTTGAAATGGCATCCTATGAAGCTGTCCATTCCACTGAAGTTCTGAAATCTTTCATCATGTAAAGAATTTCCACATCTCTTTTGTAATAAACTGACGATAATCTAATAACATCCGCTGTCTCAAAAATTTAGCTTCCCTGAACTTGTGTAAACATCTCCAAATAAAATATGTAATGAAAAAAATAAGTGGGGGCTGGGATTGTGGCTCAGTGGTAGAGCGCTTGCCTAGAACATGGGAAGCCCTGGGTTCGATCCTCAGCACCATATAAAAATAAATAAATAAAATAACAATATTGTGTCCAACTACAACTAAAAATACATTAAATAAATATTTTTTAAAAAAAAGAAAAAAGAAGTGGTTTGAAGCCCACAGGGTGGTGCATACCTGTACCCCCACTGACTCAGGAGGCTGAGGCAGGAGGATCACAAGTTCAAGGCCAGCTTGGGCAACTTAGTAAGATCCTGACTCAAAAAAGATAAAAAAGGTTAGATATAGCTCAGTGGTAGAGCACTTTTGGGTTCAATCCTCAAACCACACACACACACACACATATACACGCAAAAAAATTGAATATTCTTTCTACAGTGATTATTACAAAGTATAAATCTACAATCATTTTCTTGTTCATTGTTCTAGTTTGAATTGTGTCTCCCTAAAAGATATATTGAAGTCCTAGTCCTGGTACATGTGCATGTAATCTTATTCTAAACTGGGTTAAGCTGAGGTCTTAGTGGGGTCAGGTGGGCCTTAATCCAGTCTTACTGGTGTCCTCATAAGAAGTTACACAGAGATAGCCATGCACAGGGGGAGGAGAAGGGAAGGCTCCCAGGAAAGCAGTCAGGCGCAGAGGTCCAGTGGTATGTCCTGAGCCAAGGATGGCCCAGAGCAACACTAGGAGCTGGGGGAAGAGTTTCCTGGAACAGACCATAGCCATACCAAGCCTCCAGACACAGGGGGTAAATTCCTGTTTTTTTCTGGGTTGTGGTACTTTGTTCAAACTACCCTGAAGTGAGGAATACATTTGGTGATGCTTTCTTAAGAAATCGTTTTGCACTGAAATCTTTTATCAACAGTAATTTTCCAAAAGAAAACTGCATATTTAGTTTTTTTAAAAAAAGTATTTTTTTGTTTCTTAAAAGAGAAGTTGCTGATGAACTTACACAAAACATTCAGTGACATTTGCCATCTACAGGGGACACAGTCGCTGAGCTAGAGTAAAGCAACTCTCCCCAGGCGGTGTTAGCATCTGTTTGAAAAGTTAGTAGCATTTTAGAAGACTGTTAAGGTCAGCCATTAGCACGTGCAGCTTCTGATGAATTCACATTATTCTAGGACGCAATGCTGAGTTAATTTCTCTCCTCTTTGAGTCCATCTTGTGCAAGTGGAAAGGTGAAGTGATTGGCTTGGCGTGTACAGGTGCTTTATTGGAGGAAGGATGTCACAGTTAAATGATGCCATTTTAAAACTAGTGGAAATGCTTCAAAGGAAAAACTCAGTTACTTTATTTCTAGCAACGACTTTTAATTTTTCCTTATGATTCATAGAATCAAAATGAAACTTTTAATAGGCTCATTCTGTGAAAGGGGAAAAATCTGACATTACTGTGAATGCTACCTTAATTTCAACTTAAAAATCCTTCATTGAAAATGAAAGTATTGTTTTTACATTGATAATACAAATACAAATTTACACAAGCCTAACTTCATAAGAAACAATGTTCTTACCAAATGAAGAAGGAACTGAGGAAGCGGCAAGGATTGCTTATGATGTGGGTCTGGTTTGGAACTGCATCCACACAAGCTGCCAGTCAACATATAAACCATCCCCAGAATTTACCAATCATCTGCACACATACCGAGGGAGAATAACTGAACTACAAAGTCTTGAGGATACTGAAGTTCACTAAGAAGAACTGGAGCATGGCAGCATGTGCTTTCTCTCCTTGCTGTCTGCCATTGACTTTGAAGAATTACTGTGTAACCCAATTTAGGTGATTTGACAATGGCATCTTAGCTTCTTTGTAAACAAGTCCTTTAAATTTTGGTTGCGTTGTGTTTCAAATCACTTGGAAATTTTTAATCAGAATTTTCAATAAACAGAGGACCAAAAATCCAAGCTTATAGCAACTTGCAGTTACTGAAAACAAAGTCTGAAGACAGGAAGTCAATATTTATCTACAAAAGCAAGGGCGGAATTGAAGAAATGATAAAAGTTCAAATAATGTAGTAGCTGTATTTTTTTATATGTGTAATTACATTTGGAAAGTCTCTTGAGGGAAGATTCTTTGGAATGAGATCCTATTTTTAATTGGATAAATTTAGATTCTATATTGACATGGAATGGAAGTGAGAATACTTAAATGTTTCAGTGTCTAAGTTTGGCAAAACATAAATCAATTTTGTCTCTCAAAAAATATTTGTCAAAACATAATAACAGGTATTGATAGGAATGTACAAAATCAGCAAAATCCTAATAAACTGCTGCTGGGATGTAAAATGATAGAGAGGCTTTGGAAAAGGCCACAGTTCCTCAGTGGTTAAATATGGGCACGATGTGGTCTAGAAATTCCACACCTAGCTGTACACCCAGGAGAAAACGTGTCCACACAAAAGCTTGTGCATGGATGTTCATGGAAGCATTATCCATAACAGCCAAAACCAGAAATAACCCAAACATCCTTCCACTGATGGATGGGTAAATAAATGTGGCAAATTGATAGAATATTTTTCAGCAATAAAAAGATAGGGCTGGGCCAGGGTTGTAGCTCAATGGTAGAGCACTTGCCTTGCACGTGTAAGGCACTGAGTTCAATCCTCAGCACCACATAAAAATAAATAAATAAAATAATGAAGGTATTATGTCCATCTACAACTAAAGATATTTTAAAAAAATGAAGGGCTAATACATGCTACAATATGGACAGACCCTGAAAATGTTATGCTTAGTGAAAGGAGCTAGTTACAATCATGTACGATTCCGTCGTTAGGAAATTAGTTTACAGTAGGCAAGTGGAGACAGAAATTTGATTAGTGGCTGCTTAGGGCTGGGTACAGGATATCAAGGGAGAGGTGGATAAGAAAGATAGAGAAAATGTCTTAAAATTGATTGTGAATATACTAAAAGCTATTGAATTGCATAGCTAAAAGGGTGACTTGTATATTATGTGAATCATCTCTCAGGAAAGCTGTTAAAAATATTTGTCAAAGAACTCTGGGTGAAAACAAAAAGACTACTACAAAATATTTGCAATATTTTCACGTTTCAATGTGGAGAAAAAATGTTAGAATTGAAAATATTGTCCAGTTAGCAGACTTTGTGCTGGGCTTACCAGGTACCTTTGGTCTTATACATATTTTCCTCAATTAAAAATGTTATTATTAGGCTGGGGTTGTGGCTCAGCAGTAGAGTGTTCACTTAGCATGTGAAAGGCACTAGGTTCGATCCTCAGCACTACAAAAAAATAAATAAATAAAATAAAGGTATTGTGTCCACCTACAACTAAAAAAAATTTTTAAAAAAATATTATTGTCTACAGAGAAGATTGGATTGATGGTATGAGCACGTTTTAAATTTTATTCTAATTTGTTATCTATGACAGCAGAATGCAATTCAGTTGGTAGTACACAAATGGAGCACAGTTTTTCATGTCTCTGGTTGTACACAAAGTAGAGTCACACTATTCGTGTTTTCATACATGTACTTTGGGTAATGATATCCATCTCCTTCCACTGCCTTTCCTACCACCATGCCCCCTCCCTTCCCCTCCCTCCCCTTTGCCTTATCTAAAGTTCCTCCATTCCTCCCACGGTGCCCCCCGCCCCATCCCCACTATGAATCAGCATCCTTAGATCAGAGAAAACATTCAGCAGTGGGTTTTTTGGAATTGGCTAACTTCACTTAGCATTATATTCTCCAACTCCATCCATTTACCTGCAAATGTCATAATTCTATTCTCTTTTAATGCTGAGTAATATTCCCTTGTGTATATATACCACAGTTTCTTTATCCATTCTCTACTGAAGGGCAGCTAGGTTGGTTCCACAGTTTAGCTATTGTGAATTGTGCTGCTATAAACATTAATGTATGCTGTTTTTAAGTCCTTTGGGTCTAAACTGAGGAGTGGGACAGCTGGGTCAAATGGTGGTTCCATTCCCAGTTTGGTATGAGCACTTTAAAACTGATAAAAAGAAAGAAAAAATGTACTACTCAGGGATAATCTTTGTTAACCTTCATTTCCTACCCTTCATGTGAATATATGCTGGACATGATGCTTGGGGTATGTTTTTTTCTTAAAATAACAGAGAGTACTTATTTTCCTGTTATTCATTTGAGTTCCTGTCTCAGGCTCCATGGGCATTTCATACGTTCCTGTACAGCCCACCCCTTGTGAATGTATCATGTCTAGCCCATCCCAACACATGTACACATGCCTGGCACACAGGAGAAAATAAGTATCCCTTGATTGAAACTAATGGCTAAAGTTCTGTTCTACTGCCCATCCACCTGTGAGGTCGTATTCCAAACAGTCTTTTTGGTTTCTGTCTTGTTTTTCAAAGGTACCGTGCTCCTGAAGTTTTACTAAGATCTTCAGTGTACAGTTCTCCCATTGATGTGTGGGCTGTGGGAAGCATCATGGCCGAACTCTATACCCTAAGACCTCTGTTCCCAGGGACAAGTGAAATTGATGAAATCTTCAAAATCTGCCAAGTTTTAGGGACTCCCAAGAAAGTGAGTAAAGTAACTCTTATTTGATCTAACTTTACATTACTTCCAACTTGCTACTTTGCTTTGAATTTTATAACTTTTTGATTATCACTTTTGGCTAGGTACCTGACTTTTTTCATTTTCAAATAGTTTTATACTTCAGTAATTTTATCACAATCCTATCATTTTTAAAATGGAGTAGGTCATGAGGATCACCAGAAGCCAGAATCCCACCAGACGGAGTAAGAGATTGCTGCCTTTCCTTACACTCAGAAAAATGAGAAATTATATCACATCTGATTCAAATGTATGATATGTCAAGGTCATTGTACTGTCATGTGTAACTAATTAAAACAAATAAAAAATTAAAAAAAAAATAAATTTTCAGAATGGTTCTATTTAAGATTCTTGGTTTTGTTTGCAAAACTTTGCTTTTAAGAAAGTTTCTGAAAACTCAGAAGCAGACAACACCATAATACTTACTAAATGGAAGTAACCTCACTCAAACCAGCCCATCTCAAATAAAAAAGGAAGTCAATCATAATCACTGTAATGTTCCTTTCTCCTTCCTTTTATACATGGTAATTGAGATATTGCTTCTTATAAAATAAAAAAAATATATTTTAAAAAAAGAACTAAGGGACAGTTAGTTCTCTTTAGAGTGTGACTTGGGGTTGGTGACTGACTGAGACTCCCCCTTGCTTTGTGAAGGTCCCCAGGCATCAACCAACATCCCTGGGGCCCTGGACTTACTTTCTTTTAACCCTTTCTTGTTTCCATTTACATACCTTGGCCAGGGGTAGTTGGCACTTTTTAATTAATATTGCATTTCAGGTGAACCTTACTTTCTGGGATGTACTTAGTAGTGTAATTATGTATGATTACATCCTAATTAAATCAGTACGTGCTTTATAGTTAATATTAGAGAGGTAAATGTAGATATTAAAGATCTAACAAAGTTATTATTTTCCAGCTATGTAATTCTTCACATTATAGACGCAATATATAATATATAATGAGGATCTTTCTAGGATCAAGTGTTTATAAGGCACTTGTCCTATGTGTTCAAAGTCACCAGTGTCGTCATCAAGATCCAAAACCAGACAAGAGTGTAATATTGTGAAACATGGAGCTTTCTCATTTTTTCCCTCTCAATTCAATGTTCTTTTTTTCTATGTGGTTGGTAGAACCTAATCAGAAATAAAGGCTGATATTTTATTTCACATTCATTTATATGAATCAGTATTCAAATTTTCATACCTGAATTACTTTTGTGTCTTTAAATTGATTACTAAAACAATTTTCTTTTTGCTCCCCACCCCCACATATATATTTTTTAAACAGAGTGACTGGCCAGAAGGATACCAGCTTGCATCCTCTATGAATTTCCGCTTTCCTCAGTGTGTTCCTATAAACTTAAAAACCCTTATTCCCAATGCCAGTAATGAAGCCATTCAGCTAATGACTGAAATGTTGAATTGGGATCCAAAGAAACGACCAACAGCAAGCCAGGTGAGGCAAATCTCCCTGTTACAACTTTTAAACTTTTGAGTTTTATCAATGTCAGGGATGTTTTCACCTGCATAGACACGCTTAACCAGGGATTACCAAGAGAGTGCATCCCTAGGGCATCCAGTTAGTATAGTTGATCAGCTTCTTGACAGAGAAGATCCTTGGGAGAATTGCAAAGATAGCACGAAGGTGATTTTGTTTGGGGATTCAAATGAGGAAGCTTCTAGGAGGTTGAGTCTGAAAGGGATGGATCTCTAAAGACAATTCAGGCATGCGATAGACAAGTTTGGAAGACCTTGTCATGGGTAGCAAAAAAAGGCATCTCTTCAATCATTTGTCATTTTAGACTTTCCTATGTTCTCCTTTGGTTGAGGCATGGGATTCTCCCTCTCTTCACACTTGGGTAATCATTTCTCCAGAGGATGGAGTAACAGTGTTCAGCCTCCAGCTCCCACAAGAGGGCAGCACTGGGGCACACCCTTGTTCCTCTGTGACTGTTGCAAGTCTCAAGAGTCTTTACAAGTTTTTATTTGCAAATAAGTTAAAAAATTGATGAGTTTCATTATGTTTTAATCATTAAACATAAATCATATGTGAAAATTACCTAAGAATTACTTTTCTCTTTTAAACTTTAAAATAAACTAAGAATATCTTTTCTGAAGGCCATCTGGAAGAACAAATGGGAAAGAAAGTCAAGGCAGGATTGAACAAGAATAAGCAAGTAGAGAGCATGTAGGTGGACACCTGCCCTGCAGTTATTAAAAATGGCCCTTGAAGTGACCATAATGATAGTAGTGAAAGTACTGCATAAGAATTGACAAATAAAACGTTTAAGTTCAGGATAAGATAAACACGGTGTCACAAATGGCAGGGAGAAGGTGGGACTGTTCAGTGAATGACAGTTCACTGGGACAGTTTGCTAACTCTTCAGGAAAAGTGAATTTAGGTTCTTACCTCTCACCATACTTCACAAATAAATCACTGTGTGTGTGTGTGTGTGTGTGTGTGTATGTGTTTTAAGTAAGTCATTAAAAACTAAAAGAAAGGACATGCGTTTGATCTCAGGGTAAGAAGAGCATGGATATTAAAGTAATAGGAGAAATCACAAAGGGGAACACACATAAGATTTGATTACTTGAGAATTAAAATCTGGGGGACTTAGCCAGGGGTAGTGGTGCCCACCTGTTATCCCAGTGACTCAGGAGGCTGATCACAAGTTCGAAGAGAGCCTGGGGGCAACTTAGCTACATCCATCCTCATCCCCCACACACTTTTTTTTTTTAAAGACAGCACTAGGAATGCATTGTTAAGGGTGAGCAACATATTTCAAGCTAAGGATGTACATAATTTAGATTTGGAAACACTTTGATGAACTAAATGTTAATGTAATTTAATATTTCTGTGCTGTTATAGGCATTGAAACACCCATATTTTCAAGTGGGACAGGTGTTAGGCCCTTCCTCACATCTTCTGGAATCAAAACAGACTTTAAATAAGCAGCTGCAGTCATTAGAATGCAAGCCAGCTCCTGTTGACCTAGACCCCAAGCCTCTGCCAGATGTAACCGACCAGACTGTCAGACAGCCCCAGCCAAAGCACAGCCACCTACCACTGCAGTCCATTCAGCCGCCACAGGACGGGGACCTCCAGCAGCCTCCAAAGCAACAGAGTCAACCGAGACCGCCACAAACACTGTTTCCTAGCATCGTCAAAAACCTGCCAACTGTAAGTGGCATATGATTGAGCCAATGCATTGAGTGCCAGGCAGCTCTAATAACATTGGGGAAGATATAAAAGATCATCCTGTTTTAAAGCTCCTGCCTTCTCTGAGAGGCGCACGATGGGAGAGAACATTTTATATGTATGAAAGAAAAACTTTCTGAATGAAAGTTTAAAAGTTTGCATGCTATAGTTTTCCTTGAACAATTACATCCATACAAAAGAACTCAAAGAAGAACTGAAAATAATTGGGTACTCAAGAGTCCTGATTCTAAATTTCAGGAATTTTAACAAGAATTTCGCACTGCTTTTAAGTTCTAATGCACTTGAATGGGTTTTAAGGGTCAGGCATAGTATAAAACTTCCTCTTCCCACTTCCAGGCAGATCCAGGAGCTCATTAGGTGTGGGAAGGTTTTAGTTGCCCATTCAGGTATACACCCCCACATGCATTTGCATTTGGTTAGGACTGAAAAATATCTGAACAACACTTTATCTAATTCCTTATCAGTTCACCATCCTCGAGTAAGTGAGAGCCTCCCATTCCCCACAGCACTGATCACTTCTAACATACTCTTACTTGTTTGGTGTGTTTATTGTGTATTACCTGGCCCTTCCTCCTAGCGTGCAAGCTCCTTGAGGTTGGGAATGTTTTATTATCAATACATCCCAGAACCTAAAGTGCTGCCTGCCACATGGTACATTCTCAATATTTGTTGAAGGAAAGAGTGATTACCATACTATTTTAAAACTACCTCCTAAATAAATAAAAGATCAATTGAAAATTTAAAAAAGAAAACTACCTCCAAGATCCTGAGGAGTCCTCTTCATCTTTGAGAAAGTACTGAACTTTAGAAACTTCTGCCTATTATACTGACTTCAACTCTGGTTTTCCCTGGCTTTTAATAAAAGCTAAACAATCTTCTAGAAAGGCTATCTTTTAGGTAGAGCCGAAAATAGCCCTTACATTACCTTCCCTTTCTCCAGGAGAAATAGCCCTGGTTTCCTCATGAGCTCTGCATGTGATGTCATTCACCGACAAGCCTCCAAGTCCCCTCCCATCTTTTTCCTGCCTGGGCTAGAGCAAGGATGGATAGGGAGGACAAACAGGATGTCTGGAATCACCGGTCCACTGGTGCCACTAAGGGTTACAGTCTTTTTTGTTGTTGTTGTTGTTGTTTTATTTTCTTAGAAGACAAATCAAACATTGATGCAATCTGAGAGGGAAGGAAGGAAGCAGATATGTTGAGCAGCTACATGTAGAAGTAGCTAAAAGCCAGGCATGATGCTAAGCCCCTGTGTGTGCCTTCTCACACAAGTTCAAGTATCAATAATAACCTAACCCTAATTTTTTACATAGCTAACAAGTTCCAGAATTGGATTTGAGCAATGTTTCAACTAAAACTTTTAAATCTATTTTTTTTATACCTGCTTCTGCGAAACATGTTGCATACCTCTACTTGGGCATTTGATCTTTAGGATTGAGAAAGTTGCAGGACGTCGCTTTTACCTCCCAATTTTCTAATTATGCTTGAACCCTTACTTTTACTTTTCAGTCTAACCATTCTGTGTAACTTGTTGCCAGCTACAGATTTGTTTTTTATTTTCCTCCTCTATCTTCATGATGAAAAGAATGCAGTGAGCCCTTGAGCAGGCCACTAGAATCTTCTGGATTAGCACTGATCCTTGAAATGGTACTCGTCCAATGATTGCCCCTTGTCCTGACCCACCTTTGCTTCACTACTACATTGTATTAGTAAAGATATGAAACATTCTGTCCCCAAGTTGAATGAAGTCCACACATACCCATCTAATGAATTCATTGCTTGCTTTTTATGAAAACGGTGGCCTACAGAGATCCACCAGGTTTTTTTCCTTAGTGCTCACAAACAGATGACTTTAAAATCTTTGCCTTTATTCTATTTCAAACTTACTGATGTGACATTTGCAAAAATCTACCTTCGACTTTGAAAACTGTTTATATTTGCCCCTTTGCAGTCTTGTCAGACATACAGGATCACTTGGGTGTCGCTGACCCCGTTCAGCACTGGTACCTAACACAGAGTTCAAATGAAAGGAGCCCAGAATGCAACTAATTGTCATCTTTCTTAACTCCACTCATCTGGACTTTAGATGTTTTCTTCTCTGCAGTCTGGAGATGGTTCTCCCTGGCCACAAAAATAACAGAATAGAAACTGGCAAGTACCACTGCTTGCCATCATCACGTGGTGCTATCCGTTCACGCAATAGCCCGCCCATCCCCTCCCAATATAGCTGACCTTCCTTCCGAGCTCTGTTCCCCAATTTTTAATTGCCTTTAAATTTGTATGAAACCAGTTCATTGTCTCGTTTCTCAAACCAGGACTCGTTCCTCATTCCATCTTTCTGTTAATGGTGCCACTGTTCTGAGACACTCAGACTTTTAAAGCTATCCCTCCCATTTCTCTCTGTGCATTATGATTATATTCAGGGCCTTTTAACACAAACCTGAACGCTGTGCCTTAACTCATAGGGATTGTCTTTCTCACATAATTTGAAGTTGGATGGCGGCAACCCAGAGCTCCTGCAGCTTCCAAAGAAGCTCCACCCCTTAGCAGGTGTCTTTCATGCCTCTGGTGGCAAGATGACTGTTGCTCTTTCAAGTGTGCCTCTGCACTTGGGAGAGGTAATCATGAAGGACACTAGAAAATATCTGTCTCCATGTCCCCCTCCTTAAGGCTGTCCCCACTTGAGAAGGCCATTAAGGCTTTGGAAAGTGAAATCACTTGCCCAAAGAGACACAGTCAAGTCTTGGTTTTCTGGATCCTTTACATCAATAAAAAGTCAACCAGATCCTAAATATGGAAGTCTTTCTTCCTCCTAAATTCAGATTTCTCCTCTCTCTGAACACATGTCATATTTTTGGCAGGTGCTACCTATTTTTGTTAATGTTTTTAAATGTGCACGTTATCTCCTTAAATACATTCCCATATTGCATGGCGATGTCTCAGTCAACAATGCACCACAGTATGACGATGGCCCCAGAAGATTATAATGAAGCCAAAAAATTCCTGTTAATTTAGAATGTGTTTGTGTTTTAAGCTAAGTATTATTGCAAAGAATCAAAAGAGTTTAAAGATTTTAAAGTTAAATGTTATAGTCAGCTAAGGATAATTTATTATTGAAGAAAGAAAAATATGTTTTATAAATTTAGCATAGCCCAAGTCTACAGTGTCTAAAATGTCAACGGTCATGTGCAGTAATGTCCCAGTCTTCACACTGACTCTCCACTCACTCACCCAGAACAGCTTGCTGTCCTGCAGCAGTAATGTCCCAGTCTTCACACTGACTCTCCACTCACTCACCCAGAGCAGCTTGCTGTCCTGCAGCCTCTGCTCATGGTAAGCGTCCTGAACCTGTGTATCATGTGTCTCATTTTTAAAATAAAACTTTTAGTTGTAGATGGACACAATACCTTTATTTATTTTTATGTGGTGCTGAGGATTGGACCCAGTGCCTCACATGTGCTAGGCAAGCACTCTACCCCAGCCCTGAATCATTTTTTATACTATATTTTTGTCTCTCCACACCCCATTTTTTGGTGCTGGGGTTTGAACCCAGGGCTTTGTGCTTGTTGAGCACGTGCTCTCTTACTGAGCTACACCCCCAAACCCTTTACTGTACTTTTCCTATGTTGGGATGTATGTAGATACACAAGTACTAACCATTATGCTACAGCTGCCCACAGTATTCAGTACAGTAGCATGCTGTACTCGTAGCCTAAGAGCAATGGGCGACACCTTACAGCCTACCTGTGTCGTAGGCTAGACCATCTAGATTTGTGTAAGTCCCTTCTGTGATGTTTGCACAATGACAGAATCACCTCAGGGTGCGTTTCTCAGAATGGGTTCCCGGTCTTAGAAGACACAGGACTGGATGAAGGCTCCTTGAGAATGTGACTCTTAGTGCCTGATAGACTAGCTTGTGTAAAAGGCGTTCAGCAAAGGACTGAGGATTATGATGACTGATTTTCCCACAGAAGCCAAATGGTCCACTGGCTCATAAAAGTGCTAGAAGGCGTTGGGGTCAGACTATCCTCAAGGCTGGAGACTGCTGGGAAGAGTTTGAGGACTGTGATTTTGGAGCCTCCCATTCCAAGAAGCCAAGCATGGGTGTTTTCAAAGAAAAGAGGAAAAAAGATTCTCCACTTCGGTAAGATCTCAGGTTTCTCAGGAAAAAATATTTTTACCACGCATCAACTTTATTTTACTCATTTCCTTTTGTTAACTCTACCATAAAGGACAAAGAGGTAGCTTAACATTCTCTTCTCTGAAACACGAATCTTTCTTCTTACCTCTGAAAAGCTACAAACCTTAGGTTTTCACAGAAATGGATGATGATTTGCATGTGTGTAGGGAAGGGTTACTCTTCAGCTTTCATGATGCTCTGGTGCATTTATTTTTTTGAGACAGGGTCTCGCTGTGTTGCCCAGGCTGGTCTCCAGCTCCTGGGCTCAGCCTCCCAGAGCTGGGGCTACCGGTGCCTGCCAGCAGGCCCAGCTCACTCTTGGTCATCATTACACCCATTTGAAATTCCCACGCCAGTGTGCAGACACAGAACACCGTGCACAGAGTTGATGGTTTCCTCTGATGGTGTTCAGATGAGTTCTCAGTTTCCTCTGTGTTCAAACATCTTTTGACCATTTTCTGAACCTTTTCTGAGAGTTAAACATCTCTAGCAGTTCCTTTTCTTTCTATGATTTATGTTATTATTATTATTTAGGTGATCATTATTCAGCTTTGAAGTTAGTATGGGTTAAATTTTAGTGAACATTTTGGGAAAATACTTTGTTTTCTTCATCTTTGGACCAGAAGAGGAATAGGGAGAAAGTGTCCTGAGTCACCTATTATCTAATAGCTTCTTAGCACTGTGCAGTGCTGAATTCTTCACCTGGGGTAGGGGGTACACATGTCCCAAAGAGATAGATAATGAATCTCTAAAGGATATTATGTATGCTGGGATCATTCTTAATCAATTTCCAGATCCTCAGGTTCCATAGGTCCTCTTCCCTAAAATACACAAAATTGAGGGAAAAACATTTACATTTAATCCCTCTCCAACTTTAGGCAAGAAAGTTCCCCCGTCTAAAATATTTCCGGTCTTGCACAGCATTAAGATGTAATAACTTTTGGGGTGTTAAACAAAGGGAGAAACCAGAAGCCTGGTGCCTTCAGTTCAAGAGGCTTTCCGTTGTTCCTTAGGTTCCTAATGTTGTCCCCTACGTTAGAAATAGAGCATTAAGGCAGCGCTCAGTCGTGCATACCCATCATCCCAGGCGCTTGGGAGTCTGAGACAGGAGATCCCTTGAAACCAGCCTGTGCAAAAAATTAGACTCAGAGAGAGAGAGAGAGAGAGAGAGAAAGGGAGAGAGGGAAAGAAAGGGAGAGAGAGAGAGGGAATGGGTATTTTAGCTTTTGTTGGAAAGCATAGTGATTTGAAAACCCTGGAGCATGACGGGTTAGTGTTGAGTATTCTTTTAGATGTACTAGAATGTTCTGTAGGACTATCTGATTTTGCAAAACCCAAAGATAAAAATTTTGCATAATTTTTTTGATGATTCAGAGTGTGTTTTATGGACCGAAGTGGTTAAAGCTTAGTTAATTGGGGCTGGGGTTATGGCTCAGAGGTAGAGCGCTCGCCTACCATGCGTGAGGCACCAGGTTCGATCCTCAGCACCACATAAAAATAAAATAAAGATATTGTGTCCACTTATAACTAAAAAATGAATATTAAAAAAGCTTAATTAATCAAGTCACACCATGAAATACTTTAACTGTAGTCCACCCTCCCAACGTTCCATCTTCTACATATAATTTTCTATCTACTATTGGCAAGGAACAAGAAAATAAATTTATTCCATTTGTGATGAAAATCAGATGGTATAGATAGAGATCAAATCTTGAAAATGTGCAGTGATTTGCATAGTTCTCTTTTTTAATTAGCTGTATCTGGGAGCCCAAGAGTTTGAAGAACTTTGGTGGTGCATGTAGATGACCTGAAAACCTTTTAAACCCACTTCACTTTAATTTTACTGAACTTCTTCATGTTTTTTGAGGGTGGTAAAGGTCTGAAGCAAGACCTAAGCTAACATCTAGAATCTGCCTGATTCTTGTAAGGGAACAATTGGTTCATTTTCTCAACATCAGTGATCCCTTTTCTCTTGAAATTCTTTAGTAAAATAAAAACTGTATGACAATAAAATGCTCATGTGGGCATTTCTTCCACATTTTTATTTTCTGGTACCTTTTAGTGGTCCTATACAACTTTAGGCATATGGTTATTATTAATAATATGATACCATTTCCCTAAACTTTTCTCATAATTTTTTTTTTTTTTTTGGTACCAGGGACTGAACCCCCAGGGACACTCAACCAGTGAGCTACATCCTTTTTTATTTTGAGACAGGGTTTCCTAAGTTGCTGAGATGGGCCTCAAATTTGCAATTCTCCTGCCTCAGCCTCCCAAGTAGCTGGGATTATAGGCATGCACCACTGCATTGGGTTATTCATAATTTTTTTTACTCCATTAAAAATCTCTGCAGAAGAGGGCACTGATATTCAGATAGGTTGAGTAACTTACCAAAGATCAGATGAGGCTTAATTCAAACCCAAGGTTTTCCCTCACTGATGCCACACCACCTATTACACAATGGAGCCCACATACCTGGTGAAGTGAACAGCCTTGCTGTTCCCTGCTCAGAGTCTCAGACAACCAGAGCTTCCCCATCAAGAATACAGGGTGCCAAATACTAAAGTGTACACCTTTTGTTTAACAGTTGTCTTTTAAAAAGTGAATAAAAGCAAGGTATTTATATTTCTATTTGTACCTGTAGACATGTATACTTGGTAAACTTTTATTGAATACGTAGTTGGTACTAAGCAAAGGCCTAAACATGACTTAGCCTGTCCTCAACCCATCAAATACACCACAGCAGAACAAGATCTTCAAAGACCTGTAGGACGAGGCAAGAGTGTCCTGGGTGCCACTGTGAGGCACCCACAGGAGCTCCACACTTCTGCCTGTGGCAGGCCACTCTGACAAGGAAGTCTTTTTGGACTGAGCAGATTTGAGAATAGGAGAACTTTCCTAGATGGCATAACCAGAGTGGCTGAGGGGAGGTGTTCCACTGCAGTCCTACCTGTGACTAGTGCTCCCACACAGGGGGTGGCCCAAGTTCAAAGGCCAGCCAAGTCAGTGTCCCTTGCCCACGGGTGGCTTGATGAGTAGGTTGTGGCAGTGTGGATTTCTAGAGAGTAGCCAGAGATTCTTGGAGGTGGGGACCGGCTGGGAGTACATGCAGGTCCTGGCAAAGTAAGAAGTCAGTCAGAGGGTGAAGGAGAAGAGGTCAGTCCTGAGGCTCCTCACAACCCAGAGTGTGCGTCTCAAAACAAATGACAGCCCATCCTCAGGTAATGACGGCTGCCTTGTGTACTGCTGTGTGGTCAAGATGGCCTTGGGAACGAGGCAGAGCTAAGCCTGGGAGCTGAAAATCCTCAATTTCTACATGGAAAAGTGGCTCTTACTGCCTTCCTGTCCAGCTCACCACCGTCCCACATTTTGAAAGTGCAGCAATTTCAGTAAATATAGATACATATCATACACAAGCAGTTGCTGCTCGGTTACAAAGCTTTGTGTCACATACCATCCAGTATCAGAAACAGTTCTGTGTGCCACTTAGTCTCTATACAGCGGGGGGATGTCATCAGCATTCCTGTCATCCAGAGGACTGAATGCAGCCTTCAAAGTGAGTCGCTTTGGCTGATTTGAAAGGATGCAGAGAGGTAGGGGAGAACTTCTTGATTTTGGCGTTATAGCCACCTTCTGTTGACTTTCAAGGCTCCCAGAGGCAGTACCCTCAGGCTTCCACCACTCCACAGAGGAAAACAAGAGCTTACCTGCTGCAGTTCACCTAAAGTCTGATTCCCAACTGTCATCTGCGTCAGTGGCTAAACAGTACTACTTGAAACAATCAAGATACCTTCCAGGTAAGTAGAGAAAATAAAACGTTTATTACTTGTAAAAAAGTGTCTCATCAAAATAGTCTGATTCTTGTAAGGATGGGATTAGAAAATTCACTCCTCCCAGGCACGGTGGCACACGCGTGTAATCCCAGTGGCTTTGGAGGCTGAGACAGGAGGACTATGAGTTCAAAGTCAGCCTCAGCAAAAGCAAGGTGCTAAGCAACTCAGTGAGACCCTGTCTCTAAATAAAATATAAAATAGGGCTAGGGATGTGGCTCAGTGGTCAAGCACCCCAGAGTTCAATCCCAAGTATCCCCCCCCCTCAAAAAAGAAAATTTACTCTATAGTAAAATCTTTATCAGTGTAAGACATGAACATGGTATTTGCTAGGTTTTTACTATTCATTATCTGATCCCTTTTGAAAAATTGGAAACTTTTTTTAGGAAATATATTCTTGACCTAAAATCCCTATTCATTCTCATTAAGTCAAAATTTGAGAAAGACTGCTATTTGTGACCTTCTATTTTGGTTCTTGAACTGAGAAAAGAGTTTTGGAGTTCTAATTTTCTGCACAGAAAATCTTCATGTCATTACGTTATGAGATGAGAATTTGCCCACTATGCCTTTGTAATCAGACTAAAACTGTCAGTCATTGCTCAGGATGCTTCATCTTAGGTTCCTAAAGAGTCCAAGAAAGTCATGGTTCTCTCATGGGCAGATACTATACAGAAGCTTCTAGAACCCCACTCTGGTCTCAGGGTAGCTTTATTGTTAGTTTCTCATTCAGGATTTTCTGGAGGAGGATTAAGACCCCAGAAGGACTCTTCTCTGCAAGCTCCCCAAAGCTGGATACAGATTTCTCACTTAGCCAAGTATAGCATTTATCAGCTGTTTTACAAACGTACTTCTTGGATGACTAAGACATTTCCTGACTTTCCCCATTTCTTTT
Source organism: Marmota marmota marmota (assembly GCF_001458135.2). Lineage (NCBI taxonomy): Eukaryota > Metazoa > Chordata > Mammalia > Rodentia > Sciuridae > Marmota > Marmota marmota. The sequence goes on along the minus strand of NW_025999913.1, from coordinate 7,266,094 downwards.
TTGTTGACGTCCCTTTTAACTGTGCCTCTTAAAAATACCTGTGTTGCATCATTCATTATGTACATTTGTGTACATTGAGAAGTTAGCAGTCTGTGTAAATGTAATCCTCAGTGAGGTTCCTCAGTGCTGGGTCCCATAGGATTGTATTTTCCCTTGTTAATGAGGTTTTTCTGTTAAGCGGCTTCTTTTTTTTTTATTTGTACATTTATTTTTAAAGATTTACCTCCAGTTTGAATCTTCTAGGATGCTTGTAAGTCCCATTTTAATTTTAGAGTCAGTTTGTAGATCCATGTAGTTTAACTTTGAGGAAACGTCTTAACATACTGAGTAAATTTGCTAGTAAGGTCATCTTCGTATAGACTGATGCAGTCAACAGGGTTTCATTGAAAAGTCTATTAGAATAAGCAAGTTTTTGCTTTGCTAAATAAAACTATACAGTGACCACAATTCTACATAAATTTTGAAATATCATCTAATTTATAAAAATAAAAAGGTTTTGGTAAAACTTTTTCATGCCAGATGCTGTTTACAACAATGAACATGCCAATAAAACATTTGTTCATTAAAAAAAAAAAAAAATACCTGTGTTGCAGACATTATGTGGCTTACTCATTTCAAGTAGTGTATATTGTAGTGCTGGGGATTCCCAGTGATGGAGAAATAAACACTACTCTCATAGAGCTCACCATCTTGTGTGTGTGTGTGTGTGTGTGTGTGTGTGACAGAGAGGTGTGTGTGTGTGAACATACACTGTAAGAAACAGTGATGGAGTGATGGTGCAGAGGAGGGGAACCAAAGTTGGCTGCAGGCTGGGGAGGGGGAGGGGTCTGAAAGACAGAGTTTATTTAAGAACAGAAGGTTTAACATCAGGAGCTCTCTGAGCTGAGGGGAGAGCAGAATTCAGCCTTTAGGGCAGGGGAAGGAATTTGCATTTTATCCCTGGTCCACTTCAGGAGGTGAGTGGCACCTGATGTTTGTGTTAAAAAGACTGTCTGCTGTATAAATAATAGACTACCCAGGGGCAAGAAAAGCAGCAGGGAGCTGGGTTGGGAGGCTCCTGCAGTCACCTAGAGAAAGAGAATGGTGACTTAAAGGGTGGAAATGGACTTGCTGGTGGATTGGAGGTGGAAAGTGAGAGGAAAGGAGCTTGTCTGGAGCTTGAATCTTGGGTGGATGGTGGAGCCAGGTACTGAGATGGGAAGGACTCAGGAGGAACAGGTTTGGGTAGGGAAGAGGCTGTGCCTCCCATTTGTGGGGAATTGCAGTTGAGATGCCTGGGAAACAGACCAAGGAGAGGTGGAGTGGGAGTGGAACAGAAGAGCCTGGAACTCTGAGGAGGGACCAAGGTCCCGGAAAAACAGATTTGGGAATCACCAGCATGCAGGCAGTCTATACATCCACAGACCCAGACAGGATTGATCACCCACCGAGAGACTAAGGGGGAACATGGGCTTTCCTGGGGAGGTAGAGGAGGAAGAAAACAGCCAGCGAGATGAGGGTCAGAAAGCCAGAGAAGGTGGTTTCCAGAGGCCAAAAGGGAAATTCATCAGAAAGAGTAGTTGGCTGCTGAGCAGCTGGATAAGGAGGGATAGAAATGTCTAATTAAATTTGACAGTGGAGAGAGAGGTCCCTGGTGACCTTGAGTTAGTTTCAATCTGGAAGTTAGACTCAAAAGTACAAAGAACTGTTTGAAATCTAAACCTGTCACACAGATGGCATGCTTTGTCTTGAAGATGGCCCCTCTGCGCTGGATGAGGTTAGAAGGGAGGTTGGAGGGAGATTGTTTGAAGTGTGGGTTGAAAGCAGGTGATAGTTGAGGAATTGGAGACTCTGTAGATACCTTCTGGAGGCATTTAGAAATGAACCTAGGATGGACTGCAGGGAACATCAACAGTGGAGACCTAGAGCAGGTCTGCAGGTGGCTGGAGATGCTCCCTCGAGAGGGAGGAGCGCTAATGTGCTGGAGGAGGGGCTAAGCCAGGGATGGGAGCCCTTAGGAAGGCAGAGGCCTCAGACTGAAGGTCACAAGGCTTGGGGTGCACTTTCAAAAGCAGCAAAAACACTTGTGTTGTAATCTCTGGGTACCGGTAGATTTGTAAAGTTTGGTGTTGAAACCATGAGAGTTCTACTCAGCCTGGATGGGCAGGGATATGAGAGTCTCATGGAAATACACTCTGTTTAAATAAGATAGTCCACTTCTCTGACTGAAATTTACAAATCAGTCTTCTGACTTATTGAAGGGTGACTACTATAAATTGTTGGCAGAGGGTAAGTGGACCCAAAGCACACATTTTCATATTCTGCTTCCTAATGTAATTTTCAGGATTATATTTCATGGTATCTAAGAACTGTCTGATCACTTATTTTTTAACTAAAAAAATCTAACAAATTCTGCAAATTCCCTGGGGTCAGAAGTATGGCTGTAATTGACACTTAAAAACTAGACTCAAAATTACAAAAAATTGCTTAAAATGTAAGCTTCAGCTTTCCTGTCACCCGGCTGCATTCTTTACCTTGAATATGGCCTGTCGGAAGCTGGAAGAGGTTAGAAACTAGAATTGGGCTCAGTTCAGTCACTTGGACAAACATTTACTGAGCACCTGTTGTGAAGCAGTAACCATGCAGAAGATAAAACCCAGATAAGAAGCAATCCTTGACATTTTAAATCCATAGTTAATTTCATAAGTGAATGTCTTCAGGGATAAAAATATCATTGTGGACTCTTCTTTACCCTAAAACCAAGTATAAAAGGTCTTACTAAGCATCGACCTTTAGGACTACGGGAGCTCTAGAAATGTACCCTATGATTACAGGACAGTATGATACTATAGCACAAGGACTTGCAGATCTGTGACACTGGCCTTCAGGGAAAGAACACAAGCATGCGTCATCGTTACTGACCTGCTGCTGACCAGCTGTGTACTTGGAACAAGACTTTGAGATTCAGTTCTCTGTTTCTTTCAGTGGGACCGCAGTCATCCACTGGTTTACCCTGTAAGCCTTAGGTACTTCTTTATCACAAGGGAGTTGCAAATAGAATATGCAATGGAATGGTCTCAGTGGTACCTTCTGGTGTCACCCTCTGCTCCTAGATCCAGTTGATGTCACCACTGCTGTCGAGCAGAGCAGTTTACTCCATAGCGCTTTTGTTGTTGTTGTTCTAATTATGACAGCTAATGCATCTCTATCCATTGTCCACAAATGGAGCACAGCTTTTCATTTCTCTGGCTGTACATGATGTAGAGTCGCACCGCACCACGTGTGCAGTCATACACATACCTAGGGTGATGATTAAAACCCTGGCTGGAGGATCCTTGTCTCCCCCCACATATCACTTACCTTCTTCCCTCCACCTGTTCATTCAGTGTCCTGTGGCACTTCTGCGTTTGCCTCTTAACATGACACACAGTCCTGTGTGACCTGTCCCTGTTCTGCTCTCCAGCCTCCTGTCGTTCCACACCCTGTTCTAGCTGCGCCCATGCTGCACTCTCTCTTGAGTTCTCTCCCACCTCAGGCCCTCAGCCCAAACTGCCACCTCTCCCTGACCTCCCCACCCCTGGGTCAGGATTCACAGTTCAGCTTAAAGTTGCTTTTTTAAAAGAAAGACTCAGTTGTCCTCTTATTTACCTCCCTCACCCCAGATCCTTCCAGAAAATCTGCATACTGCTAACTCCCTATTTAATTATGACTGTACACGTCTCCCTCACTAGGTTGTAAGAGCCCAGAGAGTAGGAACTGGTCCATTCTGTTCATTGCTTTTTCCCTAATGCCACACACACTGCCTGGCATGTGGCGGGTACTCAGTGAATATTTGCTAACTGACTGTAAAATCTCCTGAGAGGCAAGAGATGGTCATCATGTGATATGCATCAAAGTAATATCAAATTATCTCAATGTCTGCCTCTTCTTGTTAGGTATATAGGTGTCCAATAAAAGCTAATACACTGATAAATAATTTACAATTCTAGGATATATTTCCAATAAAGTTGTAATCTTTATCTTAATTAAACCAATTATCTTCAATAGTGTATGTATCTATTTTTTAAAAAACTATTCAAGGATGTTAAAAAGTTTAACTGGATTAAAATAATAAATATTCAGGATCCATTCTTTATGGAACTATATTTATGTATACCGGGTTCACTTAAAGAGATTTTATATTTTTCTCTACCTTGCACTTTTCTTTTTGAGTAAAGGTTTTTGAATATGACTAACTGCTACCTACTGCATCCTTATTTATTGGGTAATTTCTTATTATATTCTGTTTGTAAATGTTTTATTAGAAGCCAGAATCCACAGGCATTATATCCTATAAGAAAGGGACATGATTTAGCCACCAGGAGTGCTTCCTTGGAGAACCAATGACAGGTGGCTTTTGAGGCTCAGTATTTCTGATTTCAAAACAGAATTATTGTGTATCTTATTCATAACTGTGAAGCCTTCCCAGGAACTCCATTTGTGAAAAGCAAAAGCCTGTACTGCCTGGAAAGTCACCACTTCCTAAATCACGGAGTCCTCAGTTTGATGTCTACACTGGCTGATGACAGCACCACGGGCACCAAAGGCGGCGGGCAGCATCTCAAGAGTGCCACTGCAAACTCCCGTTTTCAAATCTCTTAGAAACACGTTAAACAACCAACCTCCTTTGACTTCGAGTACCAGAGCCCAAGTTTGTCTTGACTTCATAGATTCAGCAATTCATGACTAATGTCAACTTCCCTCTTTTCAGAGGACATTTCTAACACCTGCTCCCAGTCCACAGGTGATAAACTGTGGGTCTGATGACATCCCATGGACACAGAAGCATCTGGCAGGCTCCATTCATGTCTGCTTTGGAAGTCCCTGGATTGCCCTGAGCTCCAGCTTTATGTCTGTCCCCCAGGGTCTGCCCTAGTGTACAAAAGCGAGTGAGTGACCTGGAACTGTCTTGGTTTTGAAGAAAAATGTTTATGCCCCCTCAATTTTTATGATTCATTCAGCAAGAAGGCCAAATGTTCATTATTACTTGCGCTATAGCAAGTATGTTCTGTCCGTGCTCAGATGTGTGCCAAGCGCTTGGGATCATGTTAGGGTTCATCGAAAGCTACACGTGAACCTAAATTTCTCTCTCTTCATAGTATGTTTAGTCTTTGTTTGAACATGTGTATTTTTCCTTCAAGTTTATGATCACATGCTAATCTTTGAAATGACTGTTTTGTTCTTCTAAGGTGTAAATCCGAAGAATGTATCCTTCGTAGCTAGTGGAAAGAATATAAACCCATATGCTTGGAATAATCAGCTATTTCCTAAGTCTCTGGGACCCATTGGCGCTGAATTTGCTTTCAAAAGGAGTAATGCAGGTAATGCAAGAATAGACTTAAAATGTAAATGTACGTAGTCTGCCTTCTACAGATGTTTGCTTTTAAATACACAGCACCTACCTTCTTCCAATGGAGATGGGTGTGGCCGTGCAAGGGATACACAAAGCTTATGAACTATTGAGCACAAAGAGTGCTAAGGGAATCATTTGCCAGATCCTCATCTTCCATCTGGGTTCCTTCCTAAATGGATCTGCCTTATTGGCGGGGTGTTTCTGAATTCTGCTTTACAAGAGAAAAGATTCTGACTTTTCTATTTCCCCCAATGTAAAATATCTGGGGTGCCAATCAAAGGGATACTTTGATATGTTGAGGTCAGAGTTGAGAAAGTAAGTATCCCAGATACCTGTGAAGCAAATCCTTTCTAATGGCAGGGGGTTTCTAGTTTTGAGCTTTCTAAAAATTAAAGGAGAACCTAATTGGGTTGTTAATTGACAGGTAGTTAAATCCTTTTATCTGAGCTATGATTCTTGGTCCATAAATTTGAAGAGAGTACAAAGAATATATCGGCAAGGCTGTCACAGAACACCCTTCATTCCCTTTTGAGTTTAAAGGTTTCTCAGTGATTCTGTCTCCATAAATGACAGAGACAGAGACAGAGAAGTAGCACTGGTATTGGATCCCGTGAGGTCCCGACAACAAATATTCATTTGCTGAAACATAAGCTATTTGGAAAAAGTCTCATATTTCTTATTAAGAGATGTTTCTAAGAAAACTTTTCATATTTAGTTATCAAAATTTATAATACTCATCTTTTTTAGTAATTATGTACAATGAATCATTGTAATTATAACTAACCTAATTCAGACTTTGTTTCAAGTTTATATGGATTTTTGAGTGATCAATTTAAAGACTTTTAAAACTAAATTATATTTGGATAAAAACTGGAAGCTGAAGTATGAATGAAAATATAAAATGTGAAAAAAGAACTTGCTCATGTATTTTTACATCAATAATATGGGCATGAAATCACTATGGTCTTTAGATTTCATTGGTTATATTTGAAGGAGAAATGCACTGATTTTATGTGGATATTGACAATTACAATATGCCGGCGGTGACATCCTCTTGCATGCCGGACCTGGTGGTGCCTGCCTGTAATCCTGACTCTCAGGAGGTTGGGGCAGGAGGATTGAGAATTCAAGGCCAGCTGGGGCAACTTAGTGAGACCCTGTCTCAAAAGTAAAAACATTTTTTAAAAGGAAGAAAAAGAACATCCTCTTCCTAAACTTAGGATGAAAAGTTTTACATATCAACAAGTGTGTGAAGAGGTATGGAACCCTTAAAAATGTGGGTGGCATTGGACTGAACAAGTTTGATGACTGCAGTTTTCATGAGGGAGCAGTCCAGTGAGGTGTTCTGATTGGACATTGACACACCTAGACTTTCCACAGTGTTTTTAGACTCTGAAAAGACTCACCCATCTGATAAAGCTGAGGTGTCTTACACTGGGGGCCTGTAATTAACTTATTTTTTCTCGGGTATATAAAATGACTTTCACAGAACCAACCATTTACACAAATCAGTTAGAATGAAGCTTGAGTCTCAGGGAAATACACACCTGGCATCAGATGAAAGCCGTGATAACACAGGGGAGTTTCTTCCCATTTCAAGGGCTCATTCTGGATCTTTTCATTAATCACCTGATTCATTTTCCCTGCTTTTCCTGTAACATTCTCCTTACCATTCGCTCTTTCTTTCCACCTGCCTTCTCTTTAGAAGAAAGCATAATTAAACCAATCGAAAAACTATCATGCAATGAAAGTTTTCCTGAAAAGTTAGAGGAGCCACAAGGTAATTTCTGGGCTTGTTCTTTGACTCTGTCGCCTAGTTTCCCTCTCATCCTCCACCCGATCCCATCAGGACAGGCCAAGGTGACCAGCTTTCAGCAGGTGGTTCAGGCCGGGAAGAAAGAGAAGCATTTCCTCTCGTCTGTATTATCTTCCTTTAGTAGTTGGGATTTTAAGACTGACTCACTCTGAAAAAGCTCTATGCTTGTCTTCTTAAATTAACTATGGCAATTTATAGAAATCAAGTAAATAATTCTATTGAAAATAATTAAAAGAATATTTTCTAATCTTGTGACCAGTATTCCTTTAATACTTTTTTGATTCTGACATTCCTATCTTGGGCATTAGCAACCATTTCAGTCAAGTTAATGGAGATGGTGGATTTCATAGGGAGCTGGTGTCACTGTTTTCAATAATGCCAACCACTAACTCCAACTCAAAACTCTGTGGCTCACAGGACTTCAAATAATAAGCCAAAATAATTTAAGAAGACTTAACTTTCTGTTCATTTTTTTCCCTCAGCAGCTTCTTTCTGCATTGCGTAACTGCTCCTGCATTGCTTTTAGTGTCTGATGTGTCCCTCTTTTGTCTCTTACAAGCTTTTCTGGTTTGGGACAAGTGATTTAAGCTAGTTTCTCCATCTATAAAATGGAGGAAAGCCTGTTTACTTAGGCATTACGATACAACTACACATAGAATTTTGTCACACAGTAAGGACTTAGGCAATGGTGAGAATGAGAACAATTGATGTGTCCTGATGCTACTACTGAATACCATCATGGCTTCAAACTTCTCTTCCAAAAGTAAAAGAATGTGATTCAAAATGTGTACTGGAGGTGAAAAGAAAGGTCCACAGTGGTGATGGTCACCACAATGTTGAAGACGGACACTGAATACCAGATTCTGTGCTAAATGCTTTGCATGCATCTTATTCAGTCCCTACAACAACCTTAGGAGCAGAAGTCCACTTCTGAGAGTCTTACAAAATGAAAAAAGGGGGAGAACACATCAGGGACAGGGCTTCCTGGCAGGAGATGCAGCCCCATGTTGAGAACTAGCATCATAAAGCCTGGTGTGTTTGGGGTGAACTGAACATACCTTGGCCTTGACTTGGGCTTCTAGCTCATTCCCTTACTAATTGTGGGAACCCAGGCAAGTCTCTTAGCACTGAAGAACCCGCAGTGTGTATACTGTACATCTGAGAGGGTTGTTCTAGGGAGTGAATAAGTCTCTGGCAAGTGCAGCACAGTGCCTAGAACATAGCAGGTGCTCAGAAAATAACGTTTAGAAGTAATGGGGGTAGTAGTCAAAGTTATTCTCTGGCACCCTAAAATATTCACCTTCTGACTCTGAAACTTTGGATACGCCACTAGGAAATCTTGGAAGTTACAGTACTTACAATCCTTCCTTTCTCAAAAAAGAAGTGGGGTCGGCTGGCCAGAGGATCCACTTAGCACCTCTCGGTGCCACAGCCTCAGGTAAGAGCGACTCAGAGGTGGTTTTGAGATTTCTGAGCAGAGCAGAGCTTTTAAAAGTTCATACAGTCACTTGTTCTGAGTGAGGCTGTTGAACCAGTGTCACCTTATTAACGGAGTTCTAGCTGGTTTTGTCAAAATGTTCTGTTTTTCTTCTAACAATATGGTTTGAAAGTCTAATAATTAAAAGAAGAGCTGCCTCTAATTAAGTGGTTACTGTCTGCCAGGCACAAAGGGCTCTGTGGAATTGTCATTTAGTCCCCAAAGCCACCAGGGGGTGTGGTGCTCTCTTTATGGATGAGGAAATTGACCTAAGCTACTTACCCAAGGTCACACCCCTGGTGGAGCCAGCACAGAAACTGGGCTTGTCACCTATCATTCCAGCGACTTGGGAGGCTGAGGGAAGGGCACTGCAAACAGGAAGCCGGCCTCTACAACTTAGCAAAGACCCTGTCTCAATATAAAATAAAAACAGGGCTGGGATGTAGTTCAGGGGTGGTGCTCCGGGTTAAATCCTTAGTACCATGCAGACACACAAAAAGAAAGAAAAGAAACAAGTGGGCTTGTCCATTTGCGAAGAGCGGGCCTTGCCACACGCCAGGATGTGAGAGGAGGCATGGGTCAGCGCTCTCCTGCCCACGCCCCTGGCACAGAACAAAGGCTTGGTCAGTAGCGTGCGTCTCTGCAGCTCCCTCAGAGGACAGAGTCCATGTGGCAAAACCTTCCCACCTGGCCTTTGTTGGGCGGCAGCATTAGGTGAGGGAGGGTTTGTTCCTCCATTCTACAATGACACATTTGAGTCACATGCTTCCTGGTGGCATGGCATATGACAGCCATGTGCAGAGGTTCACTCTTGAAATCTGTGCCTGAGCCTCCCCAGATCTGGCTATGAATGTTCTCTAAATTATTTTAATCTAAAATAGATATCCTTAGTGAAGCACCTAAAATAAGCATAAGCAGATAATCAGAAGTTGGGTAAAGATACTAGATGTCACCTATAATCCCAGTGGCCTGGGAGGCTGAGGCAGGAGAATCACAAGTTCATAGCCAGCCTCAGCAAAAGTGGGGCGCTAAGCAACTCGATGAGACCCTGGCTCTAAAGAAAATACAAAATAGGGCTAGGAATGTGGCTCAGAGGTCAAGTGTCCCTAAGTAAGTTCAATCCCTGGAACAACAAAAAAAAAAAAGTTGTCCTTTCATTTACAATTTGACCCCCAGAGTATTCTCAGCCTAAACTAACCAGGATCATATATTGAAACTATGGATTCAAATTTCCAGTCTTTAAAGTTCACACTATTACAGCTCAAAATGTAAAAAAAAAAAAAACACTAAATCATTTTAACTTTTTCTTACCATATTGTAAAGTCTTAAATAGTACTCAGTTGCTTTATCTGTAAAAATAATTGTTCCATTACCTCTCTGCTGAAACAAAATCTATCTATACAAGTAAACATTTTCTATATAGCAGTCATTTTTAGAATTCCTCAAATATTTAAGTCAGCCTTTCAATGAGTCACTCACCATGACTTAGCAGTAATTTTTAATATAAAAGCAGAAAATCATGTCAAAGCATTCTGTTATCTGGATACCTGCTCTTAGAAATTGAGTGGGTCTTAAAAAAATCTATAAGATATTCAAGGCCTTTATATATTTATTAATTCTCAGATTAGCATGTGTATTCCTGTTTTCATTTTTAAAGTAAATACTTTCTCATAATTTTTCCTCTCTTCATTTACTCAGCTTATCCTATTTTCCTACAGACGGTGATAGGAGGAGAGGTAAAACAAAAAGAAGTAAATATTAATCACTCTCAAGTGGTCCAGGCAAATACTTAGGAAAACACTGTTCTGTAGGAGACGTGTCTTCCAGTCTGCCCATTGGGTGGCAGTTTCCCACAAGAAAGTAAAACCAGGTCATTACCATATTTATTCGACTTTTTTCTCTCCTCTCATAGTCTCCCTCTCTGCTTTTCTTCCTCACCCTCAAGTTTTGAGAAGAAAAGTCAAACTAATCTCTCCCCACAAACTTCCTAATACATCCTCATCCCCTGCTTTGAAAGTAGCAACCAGAATGGCAAGGAGTGACTTCTTATACAGGCACCAATGGGTGCCCAGGGCCTGGGCTAAGCACTCTGTGTACACTAGCTCTGTTACCAAACGCTTCACCATGGTCTTCACCGTACAGAAGTTTTATATCTGATTTATATCGTGGCATTGATAAAATTCTTTGTAACCCCTTTTGCATTTTCTACAAAAGTTAAATGCCCTTGGTAGAACAAATGCAATTTTTATAATAAACATACAGCCCGACATGATGGGGCTAACTGCCCGGCTCCTGGGAGACCGTGACGTGCAGGTCATGGTCCAGCTGGGCATTTCTGGCCCTGCGGTGATATCTGGGCTCTGTTGTCAGCTACTGGGTTCTTCTTGAGGGTGCTTGAGTCCCAAAACACTATGATTTCTAGAAAAGGAATCTTAAATCTCAATACTTCCAGTTTCTTGGCAAATGATTTCCTTTTCTAAGAAGTTTTTAAAAAATGTCGGCCTGAACACAGTTGGACTTAAATGCATTTAGGACTTGACAGAGGCTGTCGAGACCTGGAAGAAGGCTTTTCTTTTTGGCACTTCTCAAACCCCTCACTTCTAACCCAGGAACCTCTCCCACTATCTTAAGACCATGTTCCCTTTCCCCTTCCCCGAATCAGGCAGGCTTATCATCTCTCCCTCTCCCTCTGCTCCCAGCCTCACACCCTCTCTGCTCTGCCCACGGTGCCATTTTGACCTGTGGCCCTCTTGGGTGAGTCTGATCATTTAACTGATTGATGTTTTTTATGTTCCACTGATTACAATGAAAGGGCTTTTCTTGGAAAACACAGTGCCTTACATATTTCCCTGCTTTTTTTTAGCCAGCTTCTGAATGACTTTGAGAGATTAGACTTCCTAAGAGTGGGATGAAATACCCAACAGCCCATTCATTTGGACAGCTGTTGGCCTCCGGCCCCAGCCAGTCTACACAGTGGTCAGGGCAGCTTTTGGTCCAGGGCATTCTGCACTCATGCTTTGTTCACTGTAAGCTGAGGTTAGAGCCACGTACTCACATGGTTTGCTCCTGCTACCCAGTGTTACAGTAAAGTGTAAGAAAAACAAGGGAAACCATGCCAGTAGATCTGATAATGCTCAGGTGAGGCGTGTCAAATGCTTAGATTCATTTCAGTGTACTCCCAGAATGGCAGCTACTAGTCAGTGTGAAAAGGTTCAATCCCAAATGGAAAGACTGAGCATCCCGCAGGTAAAATGTCTATGAAAACTGGCTTCTAATTTGAAGTAAGGAAGGGGTAAGAGAAGAATGTTCTCTGTAAAAATGACTTATTGTTTTGTCACTTATTTGAGATGTTTAAGCAATTTTACCTTATCAATTGTTGAGATAACAAGTATTTAGCAGATTTGAATTTTTTTGCAAATTTTTAAGCAGTCAAATTCATAAATAAAACAAAACTTGTGATTAAAGGTCTGGGATTCTAGAACATGTCATCACTTAAGGGAGTTGTGTTATGACCCATAATTTTCCCAGTTTAAAAAAAATGAAGTTTTTTGCTAGGCATGGTGGTGCACACCTATAATCCCATCTACTTGGGAAGCTAAGGCAGGAGGATCTTAAGTTGGAAGCCAGCTTGGGCAACAGAGAGAAACCCTGACATCGTCACCCTGCCCCCAAAAAAGAAAAATGAAGTTTAATTCTAGAAATCATATTTTCATTTAAAAAAAATCTATAATAGGACCCTATATGGGTACTTCCATGAAGCCAAGGTTTTATAGGACCCACAATTCCAAATATATTTTCTGTAATGATGCTGCATTTGAATATTGCATTGTGGGTACTGCTCACTGACTTTGAACCAGGAATCTCTTTTCTTTCTTGAATGTTGCCTGTCTTAATGTGAACTATTGGAAATAGAGCAGCAGCAGAATGATAAATCAGAAACGTTAGCTCTCAAGCTACCGAAAATCCTAATAGTGCCACTGTACTACTACAATTTTTGCTTTTAAAATTAGAAAAAAAAAAATCTCAAACCTTAATCTTTTAAAGGTAAATTTGAATTTCTCCCATAAAATGAGAACATGAACTGACTTGTTTTTAATTTGATAATCAAATGAATAACATTCTAATTTCTGATTCTGATTTCTTTCAGAATATGCTTGGAACACAAAAACTGGCCGGGGGCCATTTTCAGGACCTACCTACAATCCTACAGCAAAAAATCTAAATATCTTGAATCGTGCACAGCCAGTCCCTTCAGTGCACGGGAGGACAGACTGGGTGGCCAAGTACGGAGGCCACCGGTAGGACCTCTGGTGAGAACCCTTAGCATTGCTCCACAGAGTATGTGCAAGTCTCTGACCTTGGGAAATGTCTACAGATGTCTATTTCTACTGAGATCTGGAAGAAATATGCAATAGTGGGTACTTCAAAGAGCAAAAATCATCTCCTATTTTCTTTCCTGGAAACGAAATGCATTTTCTTAGCATCGTTGCCCACAGTGCTGCTGTGTGGGTAGGACTTTACAAAGTATTGAATAAACTATTTGCCAAAGTATCAAGTATTTGATCTACAAATTAACAGATAGTAAGTACAATAAGAAGCTTCTTTTTAAAAAATGCCTCCAGAAAATAAGTGTTTCAAGTGTTGATTTTCCTTTGTTGTATATTGGCCTCGCAATGTGATATTTTATAACTTTGCAGTGATTCAGCTGAGAGGTTTTTTATTTTGTTTTTTCCTGGTGGTGAGGCAGACTGCTGTGAGCTGTCAGTTCTGGGTCTTGCTTGGCTACTGCTCTGCTCTCCCACTTTGGCAATGGCAGGACTGTAAAATTTTTTTTTTTTTCTACTTTGACACTATGAGCTCAATGACAATTCCAATCTTGAGCAGTATGTTTCCTTGGAAATAAATTTCCACTTAACATAGAAGATGTCTTCTCCACTAGATTTTAGTGGAGAAAAAGCCCATTGTTTGAACTTGACCAACACAAGGGCTGTGAGTTGGTGGCGTGTCTGACCCAGTGGCTTAATGACTTCACATTGAACACGTCAAGGTTCTCTTGTCATTGCATCAAGAAAGTTTTTGAAATGTGTTTGATGCTTGTTCATTTGACTTGCAGAATACTTTTTTCCATGTTCCTACCACAGGCAAAGATGAAGTGGGCCAGCCGGTCCCCAAAGCAGCATTTGCCACTGCAGGCCACTGACTCGGCTTTGACCTTCGTGTTCGCTCGACAGAGCAGATGGATTCAGTTGCCATAGCAGTGGTTTCACTTAGTACAGCTTTTTTTCTTAGTTTTATTCTCAAATTGGTATATAAAACAGACATTTTGAACTTAGGGGGCTATTCTATTTAAACCTGCCACCTTATGGACTGGACATTAGTACTGTATATTCCTTTTCAAAAATAATGTTATCAGCTGTTGACATTTTTATGTATTTTATGGCTTTGTAACAAATGTTAATGTAACTGGTTTAATATTGTGGGCATTATCCAAAGGCATTATAAAATAATGATATTTTTGTATAGAAGATTCAACTGTTCAGGTTTCATGCTGAAATCTAAAGGGCAACATACCTGTCAGTAACGGTTATATGTAAAGTTTTAATGTCCCAAAGCTAATAAAAATTATTTTGTTTCTGAAAAACTAAAACTCTGAATAGATATTTAAATAAATATGGCTAACTAGTATTTTCTTTACATTTTAAAATTTTATACCCTGAGACCTAAATGTTGCTGTTTTTATTAGTAGCCTTTTGGGTGGGGGGGCAGTTTTGTTTATAGAAATATTCATCAGAAAGTACAAAGGAGTGCCCATGTATCCCCTCTTCCTCCTCCTGTCTCGGATATGCCCTAGTAACCTCTATGTCACTGTGGTACATGTTACACTGATGAGCCAATATTGACACAATAATTGAAATCCATATTTTGTGTCAGCTCTTCATGTTGTACATTCTTAAGTGTTTTGACAAGACGTATAATGTTATGTATCCACCATCATAGTACCATGCAGAATGGCTTACTGCCCTAAAACACTTCTACCCAATCATCCCTCCCTACCTCCCCCCAGATTCCTGGCAACCACTGATCTATTTACTGTCTCTAGTAACCATTCCATTTTCAGAAGTCCATATAGTTGGAATCATATGTTAACTTTTTTAGATTGGCTTCTTTCACATAGCAATATGCATTTAAAGTTCCTCCAATAAGCTTGAGAGCTTATTTCTGCTTATCACTGAATAATATTTCAATGAACAAATGTACCACAGTTTATCCATTCACCTACTGGAGAATATCTTGGTTGTTTCCAGATTTGGGCAATTTTGGATAAAGATGTTATACACACTTACATGCATGCTTTTGTGTAGACATCCATTTTCAGCTCATTGGGGGAAATATCAAGGAGCATGAATGCTAGATTGTGTGGTAAGACTATGTTTAGTTTTGTAAGAAACTGCTAAACTGTCCTCCAGTATGACTATGACTTTCTGCATTCCCACCAGCAATGAGAGTTCCTGTTGCTCTACATCCTCGACAGCATTTGGTGGTGTCATTTTTCTAGATTTTGGTCATTTTAATAGGTATACAGTGGTGTCTCATTGTTATTTTAATTCACAATTCCCTAATGACATGTTTTGGAGCATCTGTTCACATGCTTACATGCCATCTAAATATCTTCTTTGATGAAGCGTCTGTTCAGATCTTCTGGCTAGTTTTTAAATTGGGTTGTTCATTTTCTGTTCAAGTTCTCTTTATATTTTGGGAAATAGTCATTTATCAGATATGTCTTTTGCAATTTTTTCTCTTAAGTCTGTGGCTTTTCTTTCTTGACAGTGTCTTTTGTAAAGAGGAAGTTTTTATTTTTAGTAAATTTCAATTTTTTTTCATGGATAAGTACTTTTGATGCTATATTTAAAATATCACCACCAGGGCTGGGGATATAGCTCAGCTGGTAGAGTGCTTGTCTTGAATGCACAAAGCCCTGGGTTCAATCTCCAGCACCACCAAAAAAAAAAAAAAAAAAAAAAATGTCATTCACCAAACCCAAGATCACCTATGATTTTCTGTGATGTTATCATCTGGTGTTTTTATAGATGTGTATTTTACATTTATATAAATAGATCTCTGATTCATTCTAAGTTAATTTTTATAAACAATGTAAGTTTCTGTGTCTTCTTTTTTATATCAATGTCTGGTTCCAGCATCTTTTGTTGAAAAGCCTATTCTTTCTCGATTGAATTAGTTTGCTCTGTTGTTAAAGAATAATTGGCTATAGGTATGTGGGTCTATTTCTGGCCCCCTTCATTCTGTTCTGATCTGCCTGTCTTTCTTCTCATTAATACCACACCATACTGTCAGTTCTCTGACTTTGTTTCTCTCCTTTGATATTGTGTTGATAATCATGGGCTTTTTGCCTCTCCGTAATACCTCTAGAATCAGTTTATCAACATCGAGAAGATAACTTACTTGGAATATTGACTGGCATTGGGTTGAGTCTATCAACTTGGCTAAGAACCGACATTTTCACCTTGTATCTTCCTAGCCATGTATATGGAATCTCTCTCCGTTATTTGGGTCTTCTTTGGTACCTTTCATCAGTTTTGTAGTATTTCTCATACGGATCTTGTACATGTTTTGTTAGATTTATACATAGGTGTGTATGTGGGAGTTCTTGGTGCTAATGTAAATGGTGTTGCATTTTTAAATTTGGATTTCAATTGTTCATTGCTGGGATGTAAGACACCAACTGATTTCTTATATTAATCTTATATTCTAATAATTACTAGTTCCAGGAGTTTCTTTGTTGTTTCTTTGGAACTTTCTACAGATGATCATATCATCTACAAGAAAAAAGTGTTTTATTACTTCCACTCCAGTCAGTACACCTTTTATTTCCCTTTCTTGTCTTGTTGGATTAGCTAGGATTTCTGGTGTGAGTACTGAGAAGAAATGGTAAGACTGGACATCCTTGCCTTGTTTCTTATTTTAGCAGGAAAACATCTCATTTCTCCCTATTAAGTATGATGTTGGCTGTAGAATTTTTACAGACATGTTCTATCAAACTGAGAAAGTTCTCCTCTATTCCTCATCTCTGGTAGTGGGGGAGGGGAGCTTGTTATGAATAAGGTGTGCAATTTTGCCAGATCCTTTTTTCTGCATCTATTGATGTGATCATGTGATTTTTCAGCTTTAATCTGTTGATATATGTTGGGTTACATTAATTTATTCTCAAATGTACCTCACATGCCTGGTAAAATCCCACTTGGTCATGGTATGCAATTCTTTTTATATACATATAGGTTCAGATTTGCTAATATTTTGTTGGAAGATCTGGTTTATAGATGGGGGGAGAGAGAGAGAGAGAGAGAGAGAGAGAGAGAGAGAATGTGGCAATGTTATTGGTGAGCTGGTGAAATAAGGGAAAGGCATAAGGGTGTTTATGAGAACTGCTGAGACTTTTCAGCCAGTTTGAAAATTTCCAAAATAAAATATTAAAGCAATACAAATATATAAGGCAAAGATCTCATAAGTTTGGGGAAAAAACTGTATGACCATGATCAGAATGGGGGGGGGGATTGTCCCAGAGAACAGAGCTGGTGGCCTAATCTCAGTCACCTGAACATGAACAACAGAGCGAAGCTTGTCCAAGGCATACGGCACACAAACCCTCACCCAGTCATGCTCTTCTCTCACACGTGAAGCATTCACAAAAATGTGGCCCTATAGTAAGCCACAAAAACTGAATTCTCCAAAGTGGCCACATTTTCTTTCCACAATATTACTAAACTAAAATGTAATAACATATCAATTGACTTAAAAGTCAAGAATATTCTAAGCACTCAATTATTTAAAATGGAAAAATAAAAGATGGAATGAAAAACCCTTCAAAATGGACAATAACAGATCTCTATATTAAAACATGTAAGTGTAGCCAAACAGGTCTGAGATAAAAAAAACTACACACTTGATCCATTTGTGGAAAATCAGGCATACATACTGAATATGTTAAATTTGAGCTTTTTGCTCAAATAGAGTTAACAAACAGTAAAAAGCTAGGCTTGGGAGGCTGAGGCAGGAAGATCACAAGTTCAAACTTAGCAAGGTCCTGTCTCAAAAAATAAAAAGGGTTGAGGATGAAGCTCACTGGCTAAGCACCTTGGGTTCAATCCCTGATACAAAAAAAAAAAAAAAAAAAGTAAAAAGATTAAAGATTAAAGTCTAAAACAAAGGTTTTTTTAAATATTTATTTTTTAGTTGTAGTTGCACAAAATACCTTTATTTTATTTATTTTTTATGTGGTGCTGAGGTTCAAACCCAGGGCCTTGCATGTGAGAGCGAGCGCTCTACCACTGAGCCACAACCCCAGCCCTAAAATAAAAAGACTTTAAAGGTAGATTTCAAAGCAGTAGTAAGTGTGTGTGCGCAGAGTCTGCGAAGGCCAAGAGGAGCCTAGGAAACAGAAACTAATACAACGTGGTGCCCTGAAGCAGATCCTGAGGAGAAGCAGGATATTAGGCCTGGGTGTAGGTCAGCAGGAGAGCAATAGAGCAGGTGCTTAGTACGCACAAGGGAAACTATTAGTTTAAAACTAAGGAAATCTGAATGAAATATAGACTCTAGATAAAAAGGACTTGTCATTAACTGTAACATGCAACATACTATAATGTAAGATGTTCACAATGGGAAACTAGGTGCAAAGTACCTAGGAGTTCTGAATAAATTGTCTCAGGTATTCAGTAAATCTATAGCTATTCAAAAATTGTCATTTTAAAAATATTTAAGCAATCTCTCCAGCAAATATTTACTGATGTGGCTTTCTCCTAATGTAGTATGTATGGAAATAACAAGAGGGTGGGTCTCCCTGTCCGCATGGAACATATCCTCAGGCAGGAATTAGACACACAGAAGCTGCATATTTTCAAATTATCAGAGTGCTAAGAAGAAAACAGGACCTTTTTTAATATTTACTTTTTAATTGTAGTTGGACACAATACCTTTATTTTACTTATTTATTTTTATGTGGTGCTGAGGATCGAAGCCAGGGTCTCGCACATGGGAGGCGAGCGCTCTACCACTGAGCCACAACCCCAGCCCCAAGAAAACAGGATGTTATAAAGAGACTAGAGGAGGGATGTCACAGACTGAGAGGCTTCTGAATGGCTCTAAGTGCAGGAGTCTAACTACACTTCACGTACACCTCTGCCTGTGGAAAGAATGATCATAGGGCCAAAGCATGGAAATAAGGAATCCAATTAGAAGCTTAAGAAACAAGTAGAAAATCCCAACTACTATGTATAACTATAGAGCTCTAAGCAAACAAACAAAAACAAGTAAACCATGGAGAGGCTTGAACTTGGGTGCTACAGTGCTGTAGGAGTAGTTAGAGTAAGGCTTACGTTGTGGCTACTGAAGGAAAGCCATTAGTTTTTGGTGTTGCCATTGTTCCTTGCTGTTTTATAGAACTTTATTATTCTTATAGATTTTTAGCTGTTGGTCTTGGATTTTCTAGCAGATAATGAACAACCTACTTAAAAAAACAAAACATCTTTTTTCCTACTGTTCATTTGTACCTCTCAATTAGTACTCATTTTATTGCTTTTGTCTCATGTCTCAAGGACAATGGCAAATCTCGACAGTGACAGCAAAACCCCCATTATTTCTAAGTTTAATGTAAAGCCAGAGGACTCAGTAAAGTATAGCTAACAAAATCCTAAGCGAGCAGGATCAGCAAGGTGTTGAACTAGGACGTCTCAGGCTCCCCATCACCTCTCAGAAGGTTCAAGTAGCAATCATCCAGAACGTCGTTTTGAAAACCCACTACATGTGAACATGCCTGAGACACCACAGGGCCTGCAGAACAGGACAAAATCCACAACAGAAGCCTTACCCTGCCTACTCCATAGCTCCCTGTGCCTCATGTCTGTGAGACCAGGGCAAAGGAGAGGTAGCTCATTATCAAAGAAAAGGCAACAGGTAGACAGCACTTCCCAAGGACCCTGTTAACAGCCTCCAGGGGAGGTAAAGGGTCATGCACTTTCCAACACAAGCAACCACCCGCTAGAAGGCTCTCTTCCTGCCTTTTGATCACAAAGGCATGAGAAGAAAGGAAACCTAAAATTTAGAAAGGGCAAAACACCCTGGGGCACCAGCTCTGGGCTCCCTCCTCTCCAGAGGAGAGAGTGTGTGTCTCTTTCTCCTGTTACTTTCTGCCCTTGCCTTGGCCTTCACCTTCAGCACTGGGGGAATGATCCTGACTTTGAAGACTGGTATCAACACACCACCAGGCAGATGTCCTTGGGCCACTGTTTCCACAGGGGAAAGGAGAAGCAAAGCCAGTCGTGCAGTGTCCCTGGCATTCTGAGATGCCTCCCAAGAAGCCCACTCCAGCCCCCCTCATTAGGAAATATTAGAGGAAAGGGCATGATTAGACCACCAGGGTTGCAGCAGGCAAGGCGACCTGGGTGTGCATCTTGCTCATGCCTACCAGTTCCTGCCAGCTGTGGTGCCAGTTAGAGAAACCGGGAACCTCACAGCCCAGCATCTCCTGTGAAGCTGAGCTGCAGAGCACAGTGGGAATTCCAACCTGGCTTAAGTGTCTAGACTGCTTGTCTCCTTGCCTAGCCTCAGAGCCCACTCCAATGACCCAGGCAAAGAGATGCCCATCCCTGTGCATTTCAAGAAAATGAAGGGGACAGACCAGCTCGATCCAGGAAGTCAAGCAACAGCTTCACTTAGCCAAAAAGCCTCCCCAGTGACCTCACCCAGGCAAGGAGACTTCTGCCACGATATATTTCAGAGAAAGAGGAGGCGAGGCCAGCTTGATCCAGGAGGTCAAACTGCCATTCAGCTCAGTCAAAAGCCTGTACACCAGGGCTCCACCCGGGAGGCAATCCTGGACTGCACAGTTCTAAGGAGCACAGCCTCTGGCCCTGCCCATCCAAAGAAACAACCTAACCTTGGAGTCCAGCCTGCAGCCCTGCCCAACTGCAGACCCCAACAGCAAGATGCCCAGCCAGGGAATCTATACTGACCCAGAGCCATCTCTGTACCCAGCTCTGCCTCAAAGCAAAGCCCAGCCAATGATCTCACCCAGCATCAGAGCGAAGTTAGTGGCTCAGCCAACTACAGAATTCACAATAGGCTTGTCACCAAGTGGTCCTTCCAGGCTCACTAAACAGTGAAGTCTATCCCTGCCACAGAGCACCTGTAAAGGCCAAGACAGGGCAAATGCACAGACAAAAATGCATGAACATAATAAGGATTATGAGCAATGAGGGAATTGCAATACCTCCTGAAGAAACCAATAAAACACCAACAATGAATGCGAAAGAAATGGAGGTCTATGATACGACTGAAATTCAGTAATCATTTAATATTGTAACAGATTTAAAATATCTACTGAAAATACAATTAAGTCATGCACAGTGGTGCACACCTGTAATTCCAGTAGCTCGGGAGGCTGAGGCAGGAGGATCTCAAATTCAAAGCCAGCCTAAGCTACTTAGTGAGGCCCTAAACAGCTTAGTGAGACCCTATAGCAAAATATAAAAAGGGCTGGGGATGTGGTTCAGTGGTTAAGCTCCCCTGGGTTTATCTCCAGTACAAGGAAAAAAAAAAAAAAAAAGGGAATAAATTGTAAAGAAGTCATGATGAAGAACTGAATATGCTTTAAATGTCAGCAGCTATATATCATGTCCAATTAAATAAGCTTTCTTTCCATGTGAAAAATAAGTTTGGTGAACTACAAGAATATACAGGTAGAAACAGTCGTTTCTTGCAGTACTGGCAACTGCACTCAGGAACACTCTACCACATAGCCACGTCCCCAGCAATTTTCATTTCAAGACAGGGTCTTGCTAAGTTGCCCAAGCTGTCTCACCATCCAGAAGTTCCAGTCCAAAATCAAGTAGTTTCATTTCTCTGTGCCTTTGGTGAGAGAAGCACATCATGCAGGAGCATGTGGTGGAAGAGATCTCTCACCTTATGAACCAGGAAGAAGAGGAAGAGGCCAAGGTCCCATGATGCCACAGTCCCTTTTTAGGGCACTCCTCCAGTGACCTAAGGACTTCCACTGGACCTCACTTATTAAAAGTTCCATCGCCTCCTAATAGCACCACCACTAGGGCCAGGCCTTTAACACACGACCTTTGGGGACACATCCAAATTCTGGCAGAGGGCAGTAAGTCACAACTGAGTCACCTCCCCTTGGTCTGCACACAGTGGAAGTGTCTGGGGATACAGGTGTAAAGATGAAGGCCACCTTCCCACGCCGCCCCCTACACGCCCAGCCCATACCACTCAGAAACACCTGCACCACCTCCAGGTGTCCCCACCATTGTGATACTCAGGATCTCAACCAGTTGTTTCCTTCCTCCCAAATACATGTCCATAAACATCTATTTTTAAAATATCCAAAGGACAATGAGGCATTTGCCTGACTTCTTCTGCCCCTTTTCCTTTATTCTA
The DNA here is from genome assembly GCF_001458135.2 of Marmota marmota marmota. NCBI lineage: Eukaryota > Metazoa > Chordata > Mammalia > Rodentia > Sciuridae > Marmota > Marmota marmota. Next base: position 7,243,969 of record NW_025999913.1, on the reverse strand, counting down.
TACAGGACCAACATTTAGAGAAAAGGTGTATCTTGCCTGGCTCATGGATCTGGAAGTTCTAGTCTAAAATCAAATGGTTCCATTGCTTTGGGCAAGAGCGACCTATCACATTACCCAAGTAATCTGACTCTCCAGGGCAGGAAGCTGAACTCACACCACTGAACTGTTTACAAATCAGTGTGTGTGTGTGTGTTGCTCGGGATCAAACACAGGCCCTTGCACACGTTAGGCAAGCCCTTCACCACCGAGTTACATTCCCAGCCCTTGTCTTTATTTAAACTGTCGTGTTCCTACGACTAAAACACTCAGGGTCACTCCAGAACTGAGCTGCAAGAAATAACCACACAAGAAGCAGGGATACCTTTTTCTTTGGGGTCCTGTGGCGGCTCCTCTGACCTTAAGGGTCCACAGAAAGAGAGCAAGAGAGCACCACGTGCTGAACCCTTTTATTGAAAAGAAGCCATTCAAATGAGGCAAGGGGTCAGGTTTCAGGGGATTGGGTCTAGCTTCCTGATGTCTGCTGTCAACAGGTTGACTGACATCTAGGAAGGCCACACCCAAAGGCAGAGCAAGAGAAGGGGACACCCAATGGGCATTTCCATGGAAACTTCTATCCCAAACAGGGCAAAGGGGTAGTATTACAAAGGAACAGGTGGGTGTAGCTCAACTCCAAGGGTGACATTCCCACATCTAAAGACACACCCTCTACTTCCTGGACCAGGACAACATCCAGGTCACTACAAAAGGTAGTGACTGGTCAAAGCCTCTCGCTTCAGGATGGAAGGCGCAAATCATTCAGAATGGCTCCCACATTAAATCATGAATTTGGTACAACTAACTATATGATGAATGGCAATTCAAATTAGAAACCGGGGAATCATTTCTAATTTAAAGTATTTGCAAGTGTTTGCCATCAACCATCAATCATTTCACTATAGTGATCACTGTCCATAGCACCTGGGTCCCAGGAGACCAAAAACTTAATGAGTCAGTGTTGTGATGGGGCTGCCCAAATTCTCATTTTGTTCTTGGCTACATTAACAGAACTGTATATCCAGAATACAGTACCCTGGTCACATCCCTCACAAAGTTCTAGGCACTGTGGTTTAAGGGCGGCCTTGTCAAGCAGCATCCTGTCTGGAGAGCCGGAAGGTGAAGGTACACATTAAAAAAGGATGTCACATTAAAAAAGGATGAGGGAACTGGGGCCACTTTCAGGCTCGAGGTGGCTCAGCAATAGAACACTTGCCTAGCATGCCCAAATCCCTGGGTTCAGTATCACAAAAAAAGAAAAAAAGTTTAAGCAAATACCCAAGTGCCTGAATTAAACACTCAATTCAACCAATGTAAGAGAGAAGTAAGTACCCACCTCCCTTTTTTTGGTACTGAGGACTGAATCCATGGGCACTTTACCACTGAGCTACATCTCCAGCCCCTTTTTAAAATTTTTTGAGATGGTCTAAGATGCTGAGAGTCTTGCTTAATTGTTATAGCTGGCCTCAACCTTGTGATCCTCCTGCCTCAGCTTCCCAAGTTGCCAGGATTAGGTGTGTGCCTCCATGCCTGGCTAGCCTTTCCTTTTTTAAAGAGGGAAAAACCACCTGGTGGTGTGTGACTATAATCCCAGGTACTCAGGAGGCTGAGGCAGGAGGATTGCCAAGTTCAAGGCCAACCTGGGCAATTTAGCAAGACCCTGTCTCAAATGAAAAGAGCTGAGGAAGTAGCTCAAAGGTAGAATGTTCCTGGGTTCAATTCCCAGCACTGTAATTAAAAAAAACAAAACTATAAAAAAAAAAAAAAGAAAGAAAACCAAACAGGGGATAAGGTTAGTAGGTTAATTCTCAATAATGAACATATTCAAATAAAGTAAAATAAAATGTGCCAGTATCCAGTCACTGTGTCCAATGCTAGGTAATTCAAGCTCTGGATAGGTCTTTCAGTTTCACATTTATAGATGAACTACTTAAACAAAATTTCTTTCTTTTTCTTTTTTTTCCTTCTGATAGTTCTTATCTTAGAAATCCTCAGAGATCATTATTAAAACAAACTCGCAGGCAATGTATACCAAAATAACTATCCTTGGTCCTTATTCAAAATGGGCAATTAAAAAACTTTCACATTTACCTCCTTCTATATTTCCAATCTCCTTCTATATTTCTATCCAATCTCCAATCTCCTTCTATATTTCTGACAGCTCTGGTAAAGAAGACACCAAAGAAAATGTTATTTATAGTAAAATTTATTTTCACTGATATTTCATTTTACATAATCTCAGAGTAGGGCTGTGCTGTAAAATGAAAAAAGAACACACATCTGAAATCTCACCATGACACTTTTTCATACTGTTCTTCTGGGTTTCAGGACTCCCAATGTTGACACCTCACATTTAACACCCTGATTTCATCAATGAATTGAACCATACAAAGGAGCCAGTAAGCTCTTGTGCTATATCGTCGCCACCTTTGAAGGGCTGTGACAGTAATGACTAATTTTCCCCCCAACGAATTTGGTGTTGTTTTGGTTTGGTTTTTGAAGTAAAATGTCAGAGCGTGTAAATGTGCTGCACTTCTTTCCCTCAATACACTGAGAACAGTGGAAGTCTGGAGATTTCTAATTCTTCGTGAGTCGAAGCTGGGATGTGACCCTATGGTTCGGGTCTATTTAACATACTAATTCCAAGTTTGGCAACCATCAGCAAACTGTTCAAAAGAAACACAAACAAAAAACATCAGGAAAAGGACAGAACAGGTGACCATTTTTTAAGGGACTAGTACTCTGCAGGTCACAGCTCTCCCTTACAGCTGCACAGGAAGGGAGGTACCAAGGTGGAACAATCCTCCCTGGGAAGAAACCAGAAAAAGGAAACAGCACCACACAGCAACACTGCACTTAGGTCTGAGAACAGCATGTGGTTCCAATCCAACGGCCAATAACATGAAGAGATGAAGAAATTGAAGGCAAGAGAAATCAAGGCCTCCCAGGTCACAGAGCTAATTAGTGCAAAATCTCCAGTCGGTTTACAGCCCTTGCTTGACAGCGTACTACGACCAAAGATGGGGACCATGACTTTTTCTGAATCAGATTTTTAAAAATTCCCTTGCCTTCAGGATGTCTTTATTATATGTAAGGACTACAATATTTAAGACAATTGTGTTTGTTTTTGATAATAAAAGTTGATTACAAAACAGAGGAGTCCATCACAATTTCCTTTTAGCAGTATTTTCAGTATCAAAGAACAAGTATACAACCAAGAAATGTGGAGCCCGGGCTGAAAGCCACGTGGCAGCCACAGTCACAGCTTTACCCTGAGGCTTCTGCACCGTGGGAAGGCACCTGGACCACCAGAGAGCAATTTAAAAGCAAAACCATTTCCATAGTGAATGAAGATCCTTAGACCGTTGTGACATATAAATCAATAACTGCTCTTGAAGCCTGTCCTATTTATGTATGAATTAATTTGAGTTGACATCTAGGATCAGGTAAAATTTACTCAAACATGTAAATTTCTGAATGTATAAAGTAGCTCTGGCTACTTTTTGGTACTGAGGACTGAGTACCAAAAAGTAGCCAGAACGGCATCCTGGTAAGTAAGAGCAACAGAAGGCGACATACCTGGCCCCTGCGATTAAACCCGCAGGCATGAACTTCCCAGAATGGTAGAATCTCATCCCCATGATGCCAGCCAAGGTTCCAGATGTAGCTGGTGAAAGAGAGTCAAAAGTCTTTGCATCTTCTAGAAGAGCATTGGAATGCCAAAAGTCCCACCCTGCTTTCAAGCCCTGACCCCATCCTGCACTTTCTCCTCCTGCCTCAGGCGGGGCCAGCTCCACAGCTGCCCACATTCTAAAGGTCTAGGCACAAATTCTGACCAAAGAAGACCCTTCACAACCTGGGCCCAGCCTGCCTTTCTGGCCTCAATTTCCCAAAACTCTTCTGCAAAACGCACACTTTAGCCATAAATGCCTTAGTTTTGTCCAAAATGTTACATGATTTTTTCATGCCTTGTGTTTCTTCCCTCTCCATCTTTCTGCTGGGGATCTATCCAAACACTGACGACTGCTAAGCAGAGCACTTGGTGCTTGAGAAGGCAACTGTATCAACAGGGTCTCTACCCTTTCAGAGAGTCTGGAGTCTGCAGGGGTAACCAGGGTAAAGAATCACACAAGCCAGCCACGTAACAGCCATCGCACACTTGGAACTCCTGCTACTAGGAAGGCTGAGGCACAGGGAGCACAACCTCGGCCACTTAACAAGACCTTGTCTCAAAAAAATAAAGGGCTGAGGACGTAGCTCAAAGGTAGAGGGACTCTGGGTTCAGCCCTCAGTACCCCTCCCCCCCACACACACACTCAAGAATCATACAAAAAGTAAGTAAAATTTGTATTCTAGGTACAATTAATGCTACACACATAACATAATGGGGGACCAGGCTTTCAGGGAGCTCAGGCAAGGCAGAGGGAAGAGCGTGTCACAGGCACTGTGGGGAGGAGGAACGCGGTGCACTCAAGGAAACAAAAAGTGGCTGTGGCACCCATGAAGACATGGCTAGTGAGGAGGAGGGGCCTGACCACCTGCAGACCCGAAGGCCACACCAGACTGTGGTCCTCCTCCTAACAGCAAGCAGCCCTTCAAGGCTATTAAGCAGAGGGACATGTGAGCAGAGTTGTAGCCCCAAAATATAATTCTAGCTGTGTCCAGAGAACAAACCGTAGAGAAACCAGAAGGTAGACACGGGTATCAATGAAGCAATTTCTTCAGGAATACAAGCAAGAGGTGAGAAGAACTGGGGGTAAGAAGGTAGCCGTGGAGATAGAGAAGGGGACAATTTAGGGTACTACTGGTATTAACAGGACTTGCCAGTACATACCAGACAGGCTGCGGGAAGAGAAGAACCAAGACCCAAATAAAGGAAGAGAAGACCTAGTGAGTGAGATCATGCAGCCAGGTGTAGGCAGATGCCCTGAGACAGCTAAAGATCACTCAGCCAGCTAGCTGCTGACATGGGAGCACAGCTAGGAGGGCATCATTGGTGACTCCCTGTGAGTCTTTGGTGTTTATGAACGATCTTCCATGACATTGTCAAGTCAAGAGAGTATAAAGAAGACAAAATGAGCCAGGTCTTAGGAATCAGTATTTAATGGATAGAAAAGAAGATGGGTACACAGGAGAATGAGAAGATCAAAAGGAAAAATCAGGAACAGAAAATGACAGGTCACACGTGCTGGGAACAGCCAACAGCCCATGTAAAACGAGGACTGACAGTAGAGTTTGCACAAATGCAGGTCACTGGCAGCCTCAGGGACACCATTCCACGGACAAGGGGGATAAAAATGGGGACTGAAGCAAGTTGACAACGTGTGAGATGGAAAGAAATGAAGATGAAGTACAAATGGAATTTTAGAGAAGTTTCTGAAAAAGAAGGAAAAGCCAGCAACTGTAAAGGGAAGTAGGTCACCAGAGGTCCTTTTGCTTTTTTAAATGGGGGAGAGATGAGCACATTTGAGCACCAATAAGAGGGATCCACCAAAAAGGGGGAAAACAAATAACAGGAGGGACTCTTGATAGTGCAGTCTGGAAAGTAGGGAGGAGATCAGAGCCCAGGTGGAGGGACTGCCCTGGAGAGGAGGGGAACAGGGCAAGGGAGGCCTGGAGGCTCATGGAGGCAGGGCAGTCTCCACCCAGAGGCCACTGGTTTTTCCCTTAAGTAGGTAGGAGGTGAGTGCTGGGAGTGGAGGATGAGATGGGGGAGAGCAGGCTCACAGTCAGTCCAGAGCATGAATGAGGAAGCTGTTCAGCAGAGCCGAGCCCAGGCACATCCTCCTTTCCCAGCCTGTCTCCAGCCAGCCATTGCTGGGAAGGGAGCTCCCCAGGGAGATGTGCACAGACCACTGTGTGAACATGCCTGTCCTCCCTCCCACCCTCATAAGGGCCAGAGCAGCACCTGATACACTGTGGGCTTGTGGAGGCACTCGCATCCTCGCAGTGTCTGACACCTGGGTGGAGCCCAACAAATAAGTGTCCAAAGCCACCCTGATAAGTAATCTTCCCTTTCCCCACACTCCTCCCTGCCTGGACTGCTCACAGTTCCACATTTCTACATCTGTGTCTGACTTCCTTAGATCCGAGAGCTTCCTGAAGGCAAGGCCTATGTCTTACACAATTAGCCGATCGCTAAAGAGCAAGGCGATTTTCAAATAGGAAAACGCAACATGGATGCAAAGCTACCTCAGACAATTCAATAATGCTCAAGCCGACTGTGGTTAATCCCCAGCTGCAGTGAGTAATAGATACATACTACCTTGTGCAAGCTTAAAATTAGTCTTTCAGGGAAGATAGACATGAAACGCTCTCCATATTCCATACGTGAAAGATAAACAGAAACCAGCACAAATCCCCATTTTAAAATTTGCCTAGGCCTTGGCAGAGGCAGGAAACTTGTGAGTGTGAAGAATCTGCCACATCCCACCAAACCAGGGCCTTCTGGTAAAACGAAGGATGGATACAGACATGCTCTATGGAGACATCAGGGCAGACATACCTAGGAAAACCCAAATGTTCCTGGGATCCTGAGACAGCTGATATGCACCCAGGCCTGCTAAACTTCCAAAGAAGAGCCCCGCTGCTAGGGACGGCACACTACCTGGAGGGAAGCAAACACATGGCTGTATTATGATGTCTGACATTTGGTTCATCTGCCAAATCAACCAGTCTCCCCTGGCCTCCAGGGGAGCAGAGCAAGAGAAGCTTTCTTCACATGGTTCTTAACCAAGGAGTCCTTAAGCAGGAAAACGTCCATCTTACCAGAGAAGTCAGGGTCTCAAGCCCCATTCTGCTCTCCTCTAACAGTAGGGCTCTTCCAATCTAAGGAGAAATGGTCATCTCCATCCAAGAAAGGAAGCAGCGCCCTTCCCTCCTAGGTGGATCTGTGGTTAGGCTTTTTCTTAAACAGCCATTACAGGCTGATCAACCCACTACAGGCTGTGCACAGGCGGGACTTTATGAGAATCACAAAAGGGAAATAGGGTCAATCAACTATAAACGAGAGAGAATGAGAATGAGAGAATAAGAATCCCAGTGCATGCTTGCCAAGTGGGGACACAGGCAAACAAGCATACTGATACCCCCCCCCCATGTAGATTAATGAGGAGACTTCAAAAATGATTATGTGAGGGCTACAGCTCAGAGGCAGAGTATGTGCCTACCATGAGCAAAGAAAGCCCTGGGTTCTGGCCCCAGCACAAAACTTAAAAGAGTAAGTGAAGACCAGAGGTCTCTTCCTACTCGAAAGGAGCAGAGATGGCATTCTGGGGTCAAGGCTGATGTATGGCAGGCAACGATAATAACAACCCATACCACCCCTGCCTTTATCGTTAGATAAAGAAGCAAAAACAAGAGGCCTGGCTCAGCTTGGCCAGATAAACAAAAGGCAAGTACAGAAGTCTGACTCCTTTGGTTGCACCCAAGCTCTGGGGCCTAAGGCAAAGTGGCCCCACAACATTGCTGCTTTGAGAGCCTAGGGGCTCACTCTCCAATGAAACAACGTGAAGAATTTAAGCAGCTACGTGACAGTTCTTACCTGCTTTTGCATAGCCAATGATTCCACCTGTAGCAACCAGTGCTGCATAGCCAAAGCCAAAATAATGTAAAGGCACCCTGAAAATAAAAGAGGGAGAAATGAGTGTCAACTATGTTTAAAACAAACAAACAACAATAACAAAAAAAAAAACACGTAAATCATTAAAGTCATGGTTCCAGACAAATCTTACCACTATATAAGTCAAAGTAAAGCTCAGAGAGGTGAATGACTGAGTCAACACAACTAGTCAGTGGCAGTGCTAGGACTCAAATCCAGGCTCCCAGCCATGTGTTCAGTGACCCACTCATACCCCATACTGCTACCAGGCAGTCCACTCTAGGGCTCTTTTCAGATGGAACTCTGGTTTTAGAAGGCCCTGGCTATTCCACTGTCGTTGACTGTGCACTTACATTGGGCCAGTGTTCTTCTGCATTGCACTCTCAAGGCAATCAGCCAAGACTACTCCAGGCCTGCACCTGTGAAGAAGGGGCTGGATCAGAGGTGGTTAAAAGCCTGGATCTCCAACAGTCAGAAGAAGGTACAAGTTCCAGCTCAAGACCTTGGTAGCTAACTGGGTCTCAGGCTACACCTCTCCAAGCCTCAGTTCCAATGAAGATAACAATGGCACTAAGTTCCTAAAGCTGTTGTGAGCACCGCAGGATGTCAGATGTCGACACACAGTAAACACTCCCTCAATGCCAACCATTTTTGCAACAAGCTCCTTTCTAACAGGCCCACAAGAAAGTGAGCAAGATTCTCTGGACAGATACCCGATTTAACCATTTTCATGAGTTAACCATTATTATTAACTCAGAAAGCCAATACTCTTTGAGCCTAAAGTTCAACTATTTTTTAATCTCTTTAGCGGACAAGTGGGATGCTACTTTTCGTCTCTGCCCCCAAGAACTTCAATACTGGATGTGACTGGGGATGCGGCTCAAGCGGTAACGCGCTCGCCTAGCATGCGCAGGGCGCTGGGTTCGATCGTCAGCACCACATAAAATAAAATAAAGATGTTGTGTCTGCCGAAAACTGAAAAATAAATATAAAAAAAAAAAAGAACTTCAATACTCAAGGCTTGTAAAACTTGGACTCTTTGGATCTAACTCACTGCTCCTTAGACTGTGGGGAGGGGAAGATAAAAGACGGAAATTCGAGCCATAATTACATTTAACGCTGCGCCCTTAAAAAAGTTAACTCCTACCTTTCTTAAACTTTTGGCATTCATGGAGCCTAACGAGACTGAAAGCAACGCATACCCCTCTTGTCCTGTTTAAAGAATTAAGTTTCCACAGAAAGGGGAGGCCTAAAGGTCAGGCCGTGACATGGGTTTGAAGTGGCACTTTTTTAAGAAATGCGGGGGCGGGGGGAATCTCCAGGAAACGAAACAATACAGCGCTACACAGGTGAGCATTTGCTCGGAGCTCAGGAGCCCGGAGGACTCCCAACCCACCTTACGGAAAGCAGAAAATGCGCAAGGAGAAAAGCACCTAGACGCGGCCTAAAGCTCTCGCCAGGATGGTGGGGGCGAAAAGCAGCTGGCAGCAGAGCGTCTTCCCAAAACTTAAAACTGGAATAAAAAAGAATAATCCCCGAGTACCCGAGCAGCTCTCGCGAAGGTCTGCACCGGCGGACGAGGCGCACGAGGCGCACGAGCAGCAGGGACAGTAGACGCAGGTCCGAACCAAGGTCTCGGGACGTCGCGGCGCGCGCTTGGCGTCCGGGGGCGGGGTGGGGCGGGGCCTAGGGCGAGGCCCTGGAAGGGGCGGGGCTTGAGGCCAGAACTCTGCGCGCGCGCGCCACCTCCCGGAGGCGGGGCAGAGTTTGAAACGTGAAGTGGCTGCGCGCGCAGTGTTCGGGGACTGCAGAGGGAGGAGTCCAGGGGGCGGGGCATGGGCGGGGCATTAAGGCTCTCTCTGTGCTGGGGAGTTGGATTGGAGATTGGGGAGTTGGGTCTGCGCCGGGCGGGTTAAGGCCAGTACCCAGCTCCAAACTATAGTGGACTAAAGCCGCGTTTAACACGTGTGTTGCGCCAGATCAAGTGCGCTGGGCAGGGCTGAAGGTGGAGGCAGGAGAAGAGCATAGAGGCTGGACTCTGAAGGCCCCATTAACGGAGGTGTGAGCCAGATGCGGGTATCGGGGAGGACCGATAACCGTGAGGGGCCGCTTTCAACCATCAGAGAACGTGGTGGCCTTGGGCTGAGAAATGAGGCTCGCAGCAGTGTTTCTGTTTGTTTTAGGGAGTGAGGTCACGCAAGAAACCTAAGGGGGAGACCGAGTAAGTTAAATACATCTGTGGGTCACGAGTCCACAGCATGGCTTTCTCTTTATTCCTACTACAGATTTCCTTCTCTGCGTTTCCTGCACACTCATTCACTCGTTTACTGTACACACAAATTTAGTGTCGTCCATGACTTCTCCCTCCTTCATCCCTTACCATTATTGATATGCATAATCTCATAACCTTCAATTTAAGCATTATCATTTTTGAAGCTTTGAATGTTTTGACTTTACAGATTAACAGCTCCCCCCCCCCCCAAAAAAAAAAAATCCAAAACAAGTCCCAAATTGCAATGTTTCAAATCGGTTCATGGCTATCAAGTATCTACAATTTCAATTTCTACAATTTTAGAAGTAGTTTATAGCTTTGTTTGAAAAGCAAAATGATCCATTCAATAAACTTTGCTCCAAGAAATTAGTAAAGAGTATGAAAAAAAATCACCTATTTTTTTCAATCTACCTGTCTGGCACATGCTTCTTGATCTAATGTTGAAGCCATGTAATATCAGCATATGCACATGCCATCCTAATCTATGCTTTATATAGATTAACTCATTTAATTTTAACACCAACCCTATGCAGTAAGGACTAGGATTAGCTCCTGCTTTTCTTCTTGGAGGAAATTGAGGCAGATAGTACAAAGTCACACTGTTAAATGACAGAGCAGTCCTAACTTCTTTAGTGTGTTTGCAGTAGTGTCCACAGCATTCGTGTTATAAGTCTGACTCTGTCATTCCTGAGCTTAAAACTCTTCAGTAGGTCCTTTATCTTATGCCATGGCCTAGGAAGCCCTGAGCATGACTCAGCCCTATCTTCTCTCTCCTTCTTGCTCCTGCTGCCCCAGCCTTCTGGCTCCTGGAGGATTCATCTGCCCAGAATCCTCTCCCCAGGTAACTTCCCTGCTCATTCCTTCATCCACTTTAAATCTTTACTGTCACCTTCTCAGCAGAGCCCCTTCCTGATCATCTATTAAAAAAAATGCAACTTTGAAATAAAATAAAAAATAATAAAAATTAAAATGCTACTTAGGAAATAAAAGAATTTAAAAAAATACTAAAAATAAAAATGCAACTTGAGGGTTGGGGTTGTAGCTTAGTAGCAGAGCACGTGTCAAGCTGGCATTTATCCCCAACAACATAAAAACAAACCTTCAACTCAATTACATTTCCCTCCACAGTATATTTTTCTTCGTGGCACAGACCTCCTAACATGCTGACTTACTCATGACAAAGTTCACCTCCCCACTCCATGAGAGGGAAAACTGGTATGCAGCATTTAATGTAGGGCTTGGCACAGAATGGGTGTTCGATAAACATGCACCAGACAGACAAGGAGATGCAGAGTGAGAAGGGGTAGTCAGCAGAGGGAAGAACCAAGACAACCTGCAAAGTCAGGGACAAGAGGGAGAGATTACCCTGGCTGCACCCTCTCCCTGCCTTTTCCTGCTTTAAACTTTTGATACTAAGAAGAAGTCTCTGAAAATAAATAAGTGAGCTACACAGATGGTAGGCAAAAGGTTTTTGGACCTCCTGGAAAAAATTCCCTAACCCACCAGCAACATGTCCAAACAGCCTCTGGGAAAATGTTCACTGCACCTAAAGGGTCGGGGTGTTTTATGATAAAATTTTGAGAAGAAACATAAATCATTTACATTGAACCCACATTGGCTATACATAAGAGGGACAGGATAACAAAGTGTGCCAAGTCCTAGGATAGAAGGTTGGTCCATAAAGAATAGTTTTGCTACTCCTTGGTTAGTTCCAAAAGTAGAATGAGATGTGGCCTTGTTGGGCAATATTCAGCATACAGGGGGAAAAAATGTGTAGCAGGTTTTTTTTTAATTTGACTTGAAGCTGTGAGTTAAAATGACCTTATTTCTCTTCTCCCTGCATTCTCTGGCTTGCAACTTAATTGAGGACATCTCAGAATTCTTAGCACTTCCCTGGTCTTGGTCACACACCTATGGCTTCTACAGATCCACTGCCACGCTTTGTTGAAGTCTAGGATAGCCAGAGGGCTTTAATTTCTTGAGCTGCGTCTTTCAGAACTGAGAAAAGCACTGTGCTCCTTCTATCAAAAATGCCCTTTCATCTGCCAGGCTCGGTGGCACAGGCCTGTAATCCCAGTGGCTAGGGAGGCTGAGGCAGAGGATCATGAGTTCAAAGCCAGCCTCAGCAAAAAACAAGGTGCTAAGCAACTCAGTGAGACCCTGTCTCTAAATAAAATACAAAAAGGGCTGGGGATGGGGCTCTGTAGTCAAGTGCCCCTGAGTTCAATCCCTGGTACCAAAAAAAATAAAAATAAAAAAAAAATAAATCAATCAAGCTGCTCCTGATCACCCCAGGCCATTGCACGGAATACAGTAATGCTATTCCTTAGCTTTTGACCTTTGGGCAAGGATCTTATTTTTCCTTTCAGCTCCCAGGACCTAGGATAGTTCCTGGCACTCCTGGTGAATACTCAACACATGGCTACTGAATCAACACTGGAAGAGGAAGATGGAGATGGCATATGGGACATTATAATATCAGGAAGGAGAGGATTTATGATGAAAATTTGCTTCTACACAAATATCAAAGTAGATGGTTAGGAATAAATACAGACCATACATGCCTGACAGAGACCTGACACCCCCAACATGAATTCTGTACTTTGACATGAATTGTCACATGGGAAATGCAACAGAAGTCTTCAAGTACACTACCAGGCAGACTCCCCAGAGGACACTGAATACAAAGACTCACAGACTAGATTGAGAAGTTTAAATCACATAGTTTATTAAATCAATTTAAAACAAAAAGGGAGCCCAGGTGACTCAAAAGCCGAGGCAGGATTGCAAGTTCAAGGCCAGCCTGGGCAACATAGTGAGACATTATCTAAAAATAGAAAGGACTGGGGATGTAGCTCAGTGGTGAAGTTTCAATCACCAATACGAAAAAAAAAAAAAAAAAAAAAGCCAGAAACCGGGAGAAGCAACTATGGAAAAACTGGTATAAACAAATGCCATCAGTGTGTTTGCAAGCCTGGTGAAAGAGGCCTGCTATCTAATCCTGAGTTCCACAATGTCTTTGGACCTCCATCCTCCTCACACCCCTTCCCCAGCATGGCTCTGTATCATCAGCTTTTCTGAAGACAGATCTGAAGACGAGGGGATTTGAGCAGAGACCCTCAGGTGTCCCGAGCCAACCACACACACTTGCTATATCAGAGAATAAGACTGGCAAACAGCTGCCCTTTGTCTGATGGCCTGTGGAGCACCCATGGGCTTTATTGTTTTTGTACACAGGACACATGGGGACAGAATGAGTGATCTAATTAAGACTTCAAGACTAATGTTACTCACCTTTTATGTATTTGACTATTCAGTGCCTCTTGAATAGTAATGTTATAAATCTTGAGGGCTTGGATATCTCACATATATTGAGTGTCTAGTAGGAGTACTGGGTACCTTAGACCTAGTCCTATTTATGTATACCACAGGCTCCATTTACTACTTATCTTAACCCATTTATCTATTTATGCTTAACACACCCTAAAAGCTTTCCTATGTATTTTACAAACATATTAAGCTTTAATAGAACCTAATTTTCTCAAAAGTAAATGCACTTTCTAACGTTTTTTTTAAATGCAACATTAAAAAAACAAAAAACACCAAAATCCTGCTACCTGTCAAAGCCTAAGTTAAATAATGCAATCTGAGCCACATAATTAGATTATCAACCCCTATTCAGGAGCAAAGGAGAAGACCTAATGAATGCATTAAGGCAGAAGAGAGGAACAAATATATTTAGTAACTAGGTTTTATGCTGGTGACTTGTAAAATAGCAAGAGACAAGCTGTCATCAAATATGAGGCCTGGGAAGAGAACCTAGTCCTGTCCTTCACAAGTCTACTGGCGTGACTTCAGTCTAGTTCATTAGACTAGCTATGTACTAGTTACAAGGTGCATGAGAAAGCAATGACAGTGGGCTATCTTGCCAACAAGATGTTTAAAAAGAATGTGAACAATTATAGATGGGTTGCATTAAAAGACAGGTAATAGAGAAGAAAATATCTGTAAATCATAGATCTTAAAAGCAGTGTACAGAATAAAGAGCTTCTATAACTCAAAAATGAAAAGACAACAACCCAGGTTAAAAAAAAATGGGCAAAGGACTTCAACAGATGATTCTTCCTTCAGAAAAGATATATAAATGGCCAACAAGCACATGAAAAGATGCTCAACATTATTAGGCATTAGGGAAATGCAAATCAAAACCACACTGAGATTCCAATTCACACCTAGTAAGATGGCTATAATAATTTTTTTAGGTGAAAAAAAGTGCCAGTGAGGATGTAGAGAAATTGTTAACTCTCAACACATAACTGGTCAAAGAGTAAAATTGTACTGCCACTCCAGAAAACTGGCAATTTCTCCAAACATTTTGACCTAAGATTGCCATGTGACCCAGCAATACCACTCTTCAGTATATATCCAACAGACTTGAAAGCTGGGACTCATTCACATATTTTTATGGCAATGTTCATTACATTATTCATAATTTCCAAAAGCCAAAAACATTCCAAGTGTCCATCTATTGATACACAAAGTAAGGTATCTACATACAATGGAATATAATTCAGCATAAAAAGAACCAAGATCTGAGACATGCTACAACATGGATAAACCTTGAAATAATGCTAATGACAAATACTGCATCATCCCATTTATATGAAGCAGTCACAAAAGGCAACTCCATAGAGACAGAAAGCAGGACAGAGGTTACTAGGAGACTGGGTGGAGAGGGGAATGGGAATGGTTACCTAATGGTTACAGAACTGCTGCCTGTGGTGATGAGAATTTGGAAATGGTAGTGGTAATTGTTGTGCAACACTGATGATTAACGTCAGTGGGTTGTACTCTTAATAGTTCAGGGTGCAGTGATAGTTCCCATTTCCAATGAGACCATCCCTCTATCATTATGGATGATTATGGTTGAGACCACCAAGATTCTGGAAGACTGGAACAAAAGGGCCCCCTAAATAAACTGGGATCTGATGGTAGGTGCAACTCACTTCTATGCACCAGGAAAGGGCTTAAAGTTGTAATCAAATGGCAGGAAATTGGCGTTCAGAATTGCTACAAAATCTCTTGACACAACAGATTCCAATTTACATTGTTATTAACATACTAAAAATCCCTAAGTCTACAGAACCTCTTTCAAAATCATACTCACCTTTTATAACAATACCGAACTTTTATCATGTTATCTTTTTGATTTCTAATCATACCACCCCCATTGCAGCTCCTCACCCTTTGGTATCTCAGACATACAAGTACTTAACACCTACTGAGGAGTCATTTTTTTCCAAATGACAAAATATACCATTACTATAATGATAATGGTAGTGAAAGGGCAGCCTTTGTTGAGTATTGACAATGTGCCAAGCCCTATTCTAAGGGCTTCACACATACTGATATATTTAATCCCAAGAACAATCCCACGAGGCAGAGAGGGATTATCATTGCCATAGTTGGTCAAACTGAGGCAAATAACAATAAGAAAAAGAGCCCAGGGCTGAACCCAGGCTCTCTTGCTCCAGGACTCCTGCACCCAACTTTGCAACTTGTTCTATAGCCCATGTTCTGAATCAGAAATTGGGCATGAGAACATGGATTCCAAAGCAGCAACTCTCCAATTCTCAAAGAACTGTTTCCCCAAAAATGTAAAAAACAACCTCTTCCAATCCTATGTTTTCCCCAAGTCTTGAACCTATCTTGAAACTATCAGAAATTTTAAAGGCCAATGATTAACAGAATAATTAATTTGCAAAAATTAAGCTGACTTTACCATATAAACCAAAAGGCAAGTCAGTGCTGAAATTTGACTGCCACTGTGGTTGGTGGTGCTGGGAGATGTGGTTTTTAAAATGTGATTAAGTCTTTGTGAAATTGCCTTCACTCTCTGACCTGGGTTAGTTACCTCAAGGGTGGGCTACTTTAAAGCAAGGCAGCCTCCTGGTTTTCCTCAGAGCACACACTGGCTTCCTGCTTTCTACCAAGAGGCAGCATGAGCACCTCACTGTCATGCTCTTGGACCTCCGGGACTCCAGAATCAACAGATTTGGCCAATCTCTGTTCTTTAAAAATTACTCAGCAGGGTTCAATCCCCAGCATGGGATTGGGGGGCTGGAATTATGAGGTCTCAAGTATTTTGTTAAAGCAGCAGCAAACACACTACCTATCTCCACCCTGTAGATCTAGGCATTTCAATTAACAAAGAGTTCATGGATCAACATCAACTTCTAGCAAAGGTGGGTGTGTGGGGCGGGGAGGGGAGGCTCTAGACTTCTACCCACGCATGTCAACAGGTGCCTGCCTGTTAACACTCCTGCTTGTGTCAGAAGACCAAGCAGAGAGCTGGTTCATCCTTCCATTCCCAGTAACTGATATCAACACCCCCTCATGACTGTGATATCAGTAGAAACCAAAGTGAAGCCCAAGCCCCAAGCCCCAATCAGAACTAAGTGAGGAACCTCTCTACCTCCAGGGGGCAGTGAAGGTTAGAGAAGAAAGCTCAGCTGTCACCAAAAGGTTCACTTCCACCTGCAGCTGGCAGTATGTCTCTTCTCCTTCCGAAGCAATGTCAGAGGAAATCAATTAACACAAAAAGTTTAAATAAGATATATAAAACACAATTAAAAAATGTCCAGGTTCCCACAGAAATCACTCAATATGCCTAGAACCAAAGACGATCAACAGATACCAATGTGAAAACCACATACTATCATCTCACAAAGACTTCAAAGCAGCCATGATAAATACATCAACAAGCAATTACAAGCATGCTCGAAACAACAGTAATAACAGACACATCAGCAGAGAAATACAAAGTCTTAGCAAAGAAACAGAACCATGTATAAATTTTAAAATTGAAACCAAAATAAAAATCTCATAGGATGGGCTCAATAACAGTAAGGGGGGGGGGG
>NW_025999913.1:7123567-7227119 GCF_001458135.2 Marmota marmota marmota | reverse complement strand
GGGGGGGGGGGGGGGCGCGGTTACAAAGAACAGAATCAGCAACAGAGAAAATAGAACAACAGAAATCACCCAATCTGAACAACACAGCAAAGAGAGCCTGGGGAAAAAACATGAGCAGAGTCTTAAGAACCTGAGGGACCACAAGGAAAGGTCTATTTATTATGTCAATGTCCCCAAAAGAACAAAGGCAGAGTAGAAAAGGTACTTAAACCAATGCCTAAAAACCTCCCAAATTTGGCAAGAAACACAAATCTATGGATCTAAGAAGATGAGCAAAACTGGTTAAAGGATAAAAGGGGCATGGTGCACACCTACAGTCCCAATTACCTAAGAGGCTGAAGCAGGAAAATCGCTTGATCTCCCAAGTTTGAGACCAGCCTAGGCAACATAGTGAGACCTTGTCTTAAAAAAAATACAAAAGAAATAAATCCAAAGAAATCCAGAGCAAAACACCAATTAATTAAACTTTTGAAAATTAAAGACAAGGGAAAGACCTTGAAAGCAGCAATAGGAGGAAAATACAGAAGAAAAACAATTAAAATGATTTTTTTTCATCAGAAACCATGAAGGCAAGAGGGAACAGCTTAAGAACTGTCAACTCAGAATCCTACATCCAGCAAAAATGTTTCCAGTGATAAAAGGAAATCAAAGCATACTTAGATAAAGGAAAATTAAGGCAATTTCACATCAGCTGACTTACCCTAAGGATGGCTAAAGGGAGTTCTCCAAATACGAAGTGACAAAAGAAGGCATCTTGGAACATCAGGAAGGAAGAACATGCTAAAATCGTGTAAGTACAATAGGTCTTCCTTCTCCTCTCCAGCTTTTTAAAAGCAAAATTATGGCACTAATGCAATTCTAAACGTTTACAAGACAATTTACGAGTAACATACAGGGTATAAAAGGAGGCAACGCCCTAATATCCAGAGTATACAAAGAACTCAAAAAATTAAACAATAAGGAAACAAATAACCCAATCAACAAATGGGCCAAGGACCTGAACAGACACTTTTCAGAGAAGGACATTCAATCAATCAACAAGTACACGAAAAAATGCTCACCATCTTTAGCAGTCAGAGAAATGCAAATTAAAACCACCCTAAGATACCATCTCACTCCAGTAAGAATGGCAGCCATTATGAAGTCAAACAACAACAAGTGCTGGCGAGGATGTGGGGAAAAGGGTACACTTGTACATTGCTGGTGGGACTGCAAATTGGTGCGGCCAATTTGGAAAGCAGTATGGAGATTCCTCGGAAAGCTGGGAATGGAACCACCATTTGACCCAGCTATTCCCCTTCTCGGACTATTCCCCAAAGACCTTAAAAGAGCTTATTATAGGGATACAGCTACATGGATGTTCATAGCAGCACAATTCACAATAGCTAGACTGTGGAACCAACCTAGATGCCCTTCAATAGATGAATGGATTAAAAAATGTGACATTTATACACAATGGAGTATTACTCAGCACTAAAAAATGACAAAATCATGGCATTTGCAGGGAAATGGATGGCACTAGAGCAGATTATGCTAAGTGAAGCTAGCCAATCCCTAAAAAACAAATGCCAAATGTTTTCTCTGATATAAGGAGGGCAACTAAGAACAGAGCAGGGAGGAAGAGCATGAGAAGATGATTACCTTTAAACAGGGACGAGAGGTGGGAGGGAAAGGGAGAAGGGAAACTGCATGGAAATGGAAGGAGAACCTCACTGTTATACAAAATTACATATAAGAGGAAGTAAGGGGAAAGAAAAAAAATGAGAGAAATGAATTACAGTAGATGGGGTAGAGAGAGAAGATGGGAGGGGAGGGGAGGGGAGGGAGGATAGTAGAGGATAGGAAGGGCAGCAGAATGCAACATACACTAGTATGCCAGTATGTAAAAACGTGGATGTGTAACCGATGTGATTCTGCAATCTGTATACAGGGTAAAAATGGGAGTTCATAATCCAATTGAATCAAATATATGAAATATGATGTCAAGAGCTTTGTAATGTTTTGAACTAATAATAATTTTTAAAAAAGAGGCAACGTTTTTATACTCAACTGATAAAATGATAACACTAATATACTGTGATAAGTTAGCTGTGTACTATCCTTGAGTGTTAGGGGGACAAAAAACTCTAAAATGAGATATACTCAATACCACATTGGGTACTGGGTAAGGAGGTAGCTGAGTGGCAGAGTACATGCTTAGCATACACAAGACCCTGGGTTCAATTAGTACCCAGCACCCCCCACCAAAAAACCTCCCATATTGATAAACAAGAATGGAATTCTAAAAATTGCTCAAGTAACTTACTGGAAAGTAAAAACAGAGAAAAGGCCAGGTACAGTGGTACACATCTGTAATCCCATCAGATGTGGAGGCAGGAGTGATCACAAGCTGGAGGCCAGTCTCTGCTCAACTCAGCAACTGTGCCTCAAAACAAAATAAAAAGACTGCAGATATGACTCAGTGGAAGAGTGTTCCTGGGTATAATCCCCAGTTGGGGTGGTGCAGGCTGGGTGTGTGGGGTAGGGCGCAGTCAATTAAAAAAAAAAAAAAAAAAACAGAACAAAATTAAAATGGCAGTCTTAAGTCTAAACACATTATTAATAACACAAATATAAATGGTAAAAATATAACAATTAAAAGGCATACTATCAAAATGCATTAATAAATGACTCAAACTGGGTGTGGTGGCATACAACTACAGTCCCAGCTACTCAGGAGTATGAGGCAAGAGAAATCATTCAAGCCCAGGAGTTCAAGGTCAGCCTGGATAACACCAAAACCATTTCTCCAAAAGGGAAGTGGGCAGAGGGAGACAACTATTTGCTGCCTATGAAACTTCAGATGTAAAAGTATAGGCCAGCTGAAAGTAAAGTTTGGAAAATATCAACTGAAGTAAACATGAGAGCCAAGAAATATCAGACAGTGATATTACATAATGAAAAAAGAATCAAAACGCCAACACAGTAAAAATTCTAAATGTGCTATGTATCCCAGTAGAGATGCACAAAATGTGAAGCAAAAACCAGTGGAACTTGGCAGAAGAAATCAGCAAATCCACAACTGCTAAAGTTGGAGTCATTGACATGCCTCCCTTCGTAATGACAGAACAAGTAGACAGAAAATCAGCAAGGACATAGAAAAACCTAACCCCATCAACAGTACGATCTCATGACATTATAGAACACTTTGGCCAACAACAGCAGGATACAGGTTCAAAATATCTACCATGACAGATAACATCCTGGGCCATGAAACCAATTTAAAAGAACTGCAGTCATATCAAGTATGTTCTCAAACCACAATAGAATCAAATTAAATCAATAAACAGAAAAATAACAGGAAATTGAGAACTTTAAAATAATCTATGCATCATAGAGAAAAATTCAACAGAAAAAAATATATTGAACTAAATGAAAATACAGCATATTAAAATGAGACAACTAGCACAAATGATCTGAAAATGAAATCACAAAAAAGATTCAATTTGCAATAGCATAAAAAAAAGAGTTTAACAAAAATACAAAACTTAGAAGCTGAAATCATTCTTGAAAGATAACAAGGAAGACTTAAATAAATGATGTCCTTTGGCCAGGTTTTGACATGCAATATGCCCAAACTTGATCTATAGATTGAATACAATTCCTTTTGAAATGCTATCAAGATTGTTTATAGAAATGACAAGGTGATCTCAAAAGCCCTACAGAAATCCAATGGATGAAATAGGCACAAAATAATTTTCAAAAACGAAGTTGCAGGAATCACACTCCTGGATTCCAAAGTTTACTACAAAGTTAAAGTAACCAAGACTAATGTGACACTGGAGCTGGACTGAAATAAATCAGTGCCTTAGAATCTGAAAGTAAACTGCACATTTATTTTTCTAAGACCACTTTGGTTAGATTAGCCAAGTCAAGTTTGATACCTGAAAGGGATGCAAAAATTATGGGAATTGTCATTTTCCTGCCCTTAAATTTTCTTGCCATTCACTGCTTGGAAGAATAATTTGAAAAATAATCTTTATTTATCTCTAGTAAAGAATGTGTTCAGATGACTGGGGGTGCAGCAGCTTAAGAGGTACAGTGAGTGCTTGCCTAACATATTCAAGGCCCTGGATTGGATCTCCAACACTATGTTCAAGATTTCACATTATTTTAAATTGCCATATTTGGGGAAAGATCTTTATTTTATACACAATAAAAATTACATATTATAATTAACATATATACCTCTCTATATAATTAATAACATGTAGGCCAAAGGTGCCAAAAATAATTTTAGCACATTAAAAAAAACACCTAAAAGTGGTTTTCCAAGCTGTACATTTTCTCCAGAAAAAGAAATTCCTTGCCTTTACTCAGAAAAAAACAATATTTAGATATATTTAAAAGATGAGTCCATTAAAAAAAGGAGTTCTTTTGGGAATCAATCAATCTGGGATTCAGTGCATCAGTTATATTTTCTTTTTTCTCTTCTTCTTTTCTTGCATTTCTACCATCTTCCTTTTCCTGGCCGACAGGCTATTTCCTTTCACTGGCTTATTACTGTCACCACTTAAAACACATTTCTTTGAGTTAGGTTTTAATGTGTCTTCTTGCTGCACCACGTCACCAGAGTCCTTTTTGCTGATCTTGGACTGTTCTGTATTAACTAAAACACAAGAGACAGCACATTTAGACTGTTTTCCCTGTTTATTAATGAATTAAACAGGCTCACAATAAAGTGACATTGTGTGGATATCCGCCACTTCAACAATTCAAAAGGTAACAGAATTTGAATTTTTTAAATGACCAATTTCACTTACCAGAAGAAGGCCCTGCTGCTGGAGGAGGCCTCTCTTTTGTGTCTGTTCCTCTGTCTAACCATACTCCAAGACACGTCAGCCTGGCATTTGTGTTCACTCCACAGAGTAAAGATGGGGGATCTTTCTAAAACAGAACGGGGGGAAACTCATATCTAACAGAGGAATTCTGAATAATTATTTTAAAGAACCAAGTTACCTTAATTTAAAATTTATTGTACAATCATACACAGCAAAACAAGGTTTCAATCAATAACAGACTACATATACAATGGTACATGCCACAGGGCCTAGCTCTGGGGTTGGCTCTACCATTCAGGTTTGTATATACTCCACGATGTTCACAAAATGCTAAAATCTACAACGCACTTTGTGGAATATAACCCCACCATTACAAGATGCATGCCAGTATTTTCTTGAGCATAAAACATGCTATTTAGAAATAATCTATTGTTTTGATTCATGATTGGTTCAACTCTGTTATTCACAGAGCCAATTTCTGAGAAGTATCCAGAAATTACAGATTCTAAGGAAATAGACTATGTCTTATTCATTTCTAGATTTAACAGAGAGGCTTGCACAGTGCTCACACTTGATAAACCATATCCACAGAATAGATATCAAAGAATGAAAAATAATAAACTAGATCTACAGAAGGAAATTGAATTTTTTAGTTATTTGGTTCTAAGCTGTTGTCAGTTCCATAATAGACTAAAACCTTCCCAATTGTTTTCAGTAGTGGTAGTCCTCCCACCTAATACCTTACAGAGGACCCTAATACATTTAAAAAAAAAAAAAAAAAAAAAAGACCAAGTAGATAGAATGCAGAGGGAGGTCTGAGATCCTGAGCTCAGATTCACAAATGCCAGCCCTAAGGCAGCTCTGTGGGAACCTAACTCTAAAAGTATAAATATCAATCATTCCTGGAAGAAATTTATAAAATTTACATCTATGGTCTTTATCCTTTAAAAAATTCCACCCCGCTCAACTTAAAATGGCACCAGCAGCAAGACTTGCATTACAGTGTATTTATGTTCTGTTGTACTAAGATACTGACCTTATCTTGCTTTAGCTTCCACATTTTGATGAAACCATCACTTGATGCTGTAACAAGAACATGATGCTCTGGAATTTCAAAACTGAAAATGTCTTTTACCCTAGGATAGAAATATTAATGCCATAAAAGATCTTTTCTCCAGAGTGTGATCATCATTATAAAACTTATAAGCTAGTCTCTTTTTTTCCAATGCTTCAGTATTTGCAAACTGCTCAATGAAGCCCTAAAATGTAATTTTGCCACACATTCCCTCTGGTCAGTGAGTTGTTTTCAGGCCAACTATAGGCCAAAATGGACTGTTTGATTAAGAATAAACCAAGGGCTGGGGATGTGGCTCAAGCGGTAGTGTGCTTGCCTGGCATGTGCGGGGTGCTGGGTTCGATCCTCAGAACCACATAAAAAAATAAAGATGTTGTGTCCACGGAAAACTAAAAAATAAATATTAAAAAAAAAAAAGAATAAATCAAAATGATAACTATAAACAATCTCAGGAAGTAATGATAACAAAACCCTCACCTCAAGCACCTCTGAGAAGTGCAGTGAGGAGACAATAGGAAGGATGATCAAGGTTCCCTCTGATGCACCCAATTCCTTCATCTCCAGTGCCACTACTTCCAAACTGCTTTTTTCTTCTACATTATGGAGGTCACCTATTTGGCCTTTCTGCTTCCATTTCTTCCCCCTAAGTTTTCTTTATTATTTTTTTCTTTTAATGAAATCAAATCTTATTACTCTCAGGCTTAAAGCCCCCCAAAACTAAAATCTGCTTTAGAAGAATATGGGAGAGGAGGAAGTAGCTGGTGATATGAAAGAAGCCATACAGGCCCTAAAGTGGCAACTGCTAAAGCTGGTAGTGGGTCTATGAGTTGGCTCTTTATAAACTAGTTTGTTTGCCTTTAATTTTCCTTAAGAAGTACACAAAACGGGCTGCAAAATAGCCCAGTGACTGAACACTTGCCTGCCTCACATGCAAGAGGCCCTGGGTTTGATCCCCAGCACTCCACAACCCCCCACAAAGTAAACAGAATAAAATCTGCAAAGACACAGCATAAAATTCAAATTCCTCACTCTGCCAATGAACCCAAGCACCATTTGATCCCCAAAATCCTCTCCCTTGCTCACTCTGATGGAGTCATGGAGGTCTTCTACTTGTTCCTAAAATACATTAAGTTCTTTCCTCCCTCAGTTCCTTGGAGCTGGGGAGTATATCTTAGCATCAGTATGCATGAGGCCCTGGGTTCCATTCTCGGGACCATGGAGAAAATAAACAAGAAACAAAAACATCTCACTCTTTTATAATCCTTAAGGACTTATTTAACCCTTGAAATTCTCCCCTCATCAGCCTATCTAAGTAAATTACCCTTGTTATAAAGATCTACTTGTTTGAAACCTATTGCCTCATACAATAGAAAAGCCATAAGAGTGTAAGGTCTTGTCATTTTTGTTCATTTTTAAATACCTAGTGCAGAACTGAGCTATAACTCAGTGGTAGAGTGCTTGCCTAACATGCATGAAACCCTTGTTTCCACCTCAAGCACCACAAAAAAACAAACAAAACAATCCTAGTACAGTACTACAAATTGGATGTTCAATGAATACTTGTGGAAACAAATGAACAAACAAATGACTAAATATTCTTTTAGAAATACATTTGAAATGGCTTCCTTGAATGTGATTTATTTCCAATACAGGGAAAAAGTAAGGCCTATACATTGACTGCAGGACTCTGAGTACTAAGATGGATTTCTAAAAACAATCAAAAATGAGAATTAAAACTTGAGAAGTAGAACAACATGCAGAAATGCAGATGGACCACATTAATATATAACCATTATCACCTTTTCACTTTTATCATCAATTTTTCAAAATTACAATGGAAAAAGCAGGGACACAAGTCAGATGAACTGGGTTTGGACTAGCTCCTTACCTCTGGAGTAATCTCGGCAAGTTAATGAACTACTTACTCTGAGACTCAATATCTATTGCATTAAGAGAGAGAATTCAATGATAGTATTTCATTTTTTCCTTTAGGAGAAAAATATAGCATGGAAAGGAGAAATTGGACAAGGGGGACTAAGTAAAAGGACAAGAGTGGCCAGGGACAAAGTTCAAGACTACTTAGTTTATGATTTTTCAAATATGCTTATTTCAGGCTCCAAGTCTAACAGACTTATCTGAAATAAGTGCAAATGACTAGTTTTGATCACAACTTCTCCACTTTTGCATTACAAAATCCAGGAAGATAACATTTTCCACTATCTTTTTAAACTCCAGAAATTGTATACACATATGTCTGATTATCTCTGTGGTTGTTCATAAAAACATTCTGCTTCATAAAATGATTCCATGTATAACATTTACTGAGACTACACATATACACACAGGTTGGGGGAAAAAATACCTGTTTTCATGTGCTTTAAATTCACAGAGGCACACTAGTGAATCACAGTCAAAAAATCTGACAACCTCTTCATCTCCAGCCACTGCAAGGACAGAGTCCTAGGACAGAAAATAATATCCAGAAAGTCATAAGCAGTTCTGACCATCTCCATAAACTTCCATCACTGATTTCTGATAACTTACTGAAAGAAAGGTAACAGAAGAAATCCTTTTTTCATTTGTGATGGTGCCACTAATGGATGCAGTGTCAAGCTGATAGACGTCTATTTTATTCAGTATAACAACTACATATTTCTCTCCCCTTGGGGACCATTCTACTATGTGAGCATCTGTAAGTTAAAAAAGCCAAATTTACTTATTTTAAAAATAATGAGAAATAGTAAAAATATTAAGTATTTGCACTGTATTTTCACACTCATTTTCCTTTTTGATCTTCCCAAGAAACTTAAGGAATACATTGTGAAAGTTAAGTTTTAGACAATGAAGTGAATTCAAAGAATTATTGAGATAATACAGCTGGTGCATGACAGAGCTACAAGAACTCAGATCTAAAATGGTAGAAGTAACCTAAAACATTTGTTTTCAGAGGCAACTATAATAATGCAGGATATAAATGTATACACATGCGCATGTGTTCATACCTATCAAGTAACTGTAAAATATATTTCAAACAAAAATACTCACTTTGTTTTATATTTTTTATGAAGGCTGATCTTCCCTCCACAAGATTCCAAGTTCTGCAAAATAAGAAACTTGCTTATGGTATGAATATCAATTAACATACTAAATGGAAAAGCATAAGCATGATAAAGCTTTGATCAAATTTATTAAATACTGGCAATTTAAAGGGCCTGCCTTCTTTAGTTTAGCAACATCTTCAATTTTTTATTATCAAGTAGGATTAAAGTTCATTCCATTCTCATAGCTGTTTACTATTTCATATCAATTGTTATTTTCAAAAGGTTTCACCTCCACAAACATTCTTCTTTGGGAGCACCTTGCTCTTCACTTCACAGCTATTGACAATTGAAGCATAACAGCATGTTTTAATATGGACCATTTTTATCCTATTATCATGAAACAGTTCCCTAACTTTCTACCTTTTCTTTGTATCTCAATATCTTTTAATGGGTGAAACTGTGGAACACTACAGAAACAACAGCCAACTGACATAGTAAAAGTTACATAAAGATGCTTTTGAGAATTACTTACCTTAATGTCTTATCTGTACCAACAGACAGGGCCAACTTGCCAGATGGATGAATAGAAAGGAAGGTCACATGTCCTCTAAAATGAAACCAACAAGTTAGACCCCAACTTGACTGGCATAGTGAGAATGCCAATGGAAAAGAGCCAACTCACTTGTGAGCTCTGATTGACTTGAGGCATTCCCATTTCTTTGCATCCCAGACACAAATGAGTCCATCTTCTGCTCCACTGATTAAGTGCCTGCTGCCATAGAATTTCAGGCAAGTTATTGTACCTGTCGAAAAACCAAGATGGGCAAAATTATCTTCATTTTTAATACAAACTTTATTTCCAGTTAAGTACTACACTGGGCTGGGGATGTAGGTAAATGTAAGTGCTTACCTAACAGGGGCGGGGAGAACCATACAATGTCCTAGTATTATAAAGTAAACTTCATCTTATCTAAACTTAGTTAAGTAATACTTGAAGTATTACTTAGTAATAATCTTCAAGTGTTAGATGAAATAGTTCAATTGTTTCATACCAGAAAATACAGTTTCTTTGTTTGTTGGCTTGTTTTGGTTTTCCTAGTGCTAGGGATTGAACCCAAGGCCTTACTCGTGCCAAGCAAGCATTCTACCACTGAGAAAACACCCCAGCTCAAGGACATACAGTTTTAAGTCTATGCAAATAATCTGAGATTCTTTCAGCTTTAGTTACAGATTTAAGCTAACTGGACTGGTTCATTTTCTTACTTTGTCTCCATAATCATATCATAGCCAGATGGCTAGCCAGGATAATTTTAGCAGAAATAAAACAAAACCAACTGCCTAACCAGCTAATTTAGAGGAAAGAACAAAGAAAAAAATTTACAGCCATGATTCGCACTTTCTAAATAACGAGTTATCTATATCAGCTATAATTCAATCATTATTGACCTAGAATTACCATGATTTGACTTTATACTCTGCTCATTCACTGCCATGAGAATAATTTAGAACAATTTTATAAAAAGATCATTTTCCAGCTATTCCTCTGGAAACTCCTTCCCAGGGTAAATAAATTTTCTATCATCATTTCAACCTATTAACAATACTTCCTTCCCTCCACCAAAACTGAAGCCTGGATCTCCCACACATTTCCAACATCTTTTAAATTCCAGAAATCGTATGCACATGTTACATCAAATTCTAGTCCCAAAGTAGTCCATATCATTACAGCTTTACCCTCAAGTAAAATCCTCTATTCCTTTGACATTTGTGTCACCTCACCTTACTCTACTGCTCTCTATAGCTCAAGGGTCAAAAACTTGCTGCCTGTACGCCAACTGTGGCTGGTATTCTGGCTCTGCAAATGTAATTTTATTAGAAAACAGCCCCAGTTCATTCAGTTAGAGCATATGGGACTGCTTCTGCACAGCAGCAACACAAGCTGTATGGTCCACAAATATTTACTATACGGTTCTTTACAGAATTCAAATGAAAACCTGTGGGTCACATTTCCCATCTATATACCTGCCGGTCAATTCTTTATACACTTTATATTGAAAAGAACCAGAGACCTCCAATGAATAATTTTGCACGTGACAGAAGCACTAATATGTGGGTTCATGTACACTTTCTTCTAAAAGTAGAAGCCATTAACCACTTTCCTCTCTCCCTGTCATGCTATTTCTTCTTTGGAAATGCTGCTCTCCCACATCTTCTGCTCCTTCTGCCCATGACTCATATGCTCCCTAGAAAAGAGCTTATCTAATACTAAATGTTAGAAAAAGGAGTTTCCAGGAACTATGCAAGGAAGAGAGGAAACCAGGAATCCTACTTCATTCCTCCCCCATCTAACTGCAAGTAAATCTTTTTTTAATTCTGAATATTGATTTGAACAGATCAGATTTGTTTAGCATATTTCTTCTAAGCCTAAGAAAGAAGCCTTCCTTGTATGAACTGGGATTGGGAGACACAAGGAAAAAGGAATTTATGTTGAAATCACTCAAACCCTAGCTTCTGTTGAGGAGCATGACACCTGTCAAAGGGTGAGGAATGTGAAGAAGGCAAACATTTATCACTCCAAATTAAGTGCTAAAAATCAATGCCCAGTGACCTCTGAAATATATCAAAGTGAGGTGAGGAAAAGGGGAACACATTCTATCTTTCTTTGCAGGAAACCAACCTCATTGGCTGAGTTTCCCCAAACTAATATGTAGCTAATCAATTCTAATATTTTGAGTTTCACCTTTACTTTTCCCTCCTGAACACACAATAAGTCCCTTATCTTTTTCCCCTGGAAAACTCAGTGACTACAACGTAAAATGTTTGGAACTGAGGGAAAAAAAATTTACCTATTCAGTCTCTCTACCCTCTGATCTTGCCACTCTCCCAGGCATCTTCAGTCGGTGTGGTAAATCCAACCACGAATGGTTAAGTACTAATCCTTAACCTCAACTCCAGTGCAGGGAAGTCTGCCTCCTCTATTTTAGTTTCATACACCTACAACAGTCAATGGGAACAGTGTGGTGCTCTAGGTGTACAGGACTAAAATACAGAAGAGACCATCTACCTCCCAATAGGACAACTGTAACCTACTCCAATAGGACTGTGAGCAACCTTTTTGATCCCAATTCTGTATCTCCTAGAACAGAATCTGCTGACACATAACAAACAGTCCAACAGAAGTCTATACAGTAATAAAACCTCCACATTATCTTAAAGGATACAACTTCTCACCATTGTGATGTACTAAGGCTCCATGTTCTATCTTCTTTTTCATATCATAAATGTGAATTGTTTCATCTTTGCTCCCAGTGACAACAAAACGACTATTCACAGCCACTGCTGACAAGGAGGCCGTGTGAGCATGATGAGTGAAGTCAGCCACAGGAGTCCATTGCTGCTGCTGAGTAAAACAGGAGATCAATACCAGTCACATCACAGTTCTCTAGAAACACAGGTTCCTCCATCCATAAAAACTACCAATGGATCCTACAAATGGAGAAATATTACACAATGACGTGGATTAAAACAAAGATCCTGAGAAGTGAATAAGGAATACAAGGAGGTGAGAAGCAATACTGAGTACTACGACTCCAGAACCCAATAATGGTGACAGGACTGGGTACTTTAAAATACCACCCAAATCTTAAACTCTTATTATATCTACACGTGAGCCTTCCATATGACTCATTTATTCAAATATTTAAAATTTTATTTGAACTTATTTATTCAAATAATGATTATCTACCATATGATTGGTACTACTTTAGGTAGTTAACTTAGCAGTGAACAAAAGTCCCTACACTAAAGAGCTTCCACCTCAGTGGGAGAGACGTAAACACGTTAAGAGAAAAACAGTATGAGGACGTTTCCATTAATACCAGCCTAAGCCCTAGAGAATCGCCAGTGATGAGGTCTCAGGAACTTATTGCCTCCTGCCATGTTTGTGTTGGGTTGAGAAGTGTGGCTGGTTGAGTCAAAGAATGATAGAATACACACGCTTCTTAAATTAAAGGAGTCACATTGGGGGGGGGGAGGTTATTAGCAAAACAAATCAAAGGGGGAGGGGGGAAGCCACCAAACTTCTTTGTACATGATTAAGATGTATTACTGCAAAATCAGTCCTAAAGACCTATAGGAACAGATACTCCTTCCATGAGTCAGGGCAAAGGGGCCTTTTCTGCTCCAGGAGGAGCTACTATGGCTTTAAATCAAATAACCTTCATTTATTTGCATCACACAAATTATACTAGTTATATAGGCTACTATCTAGATTTAGAATCATTAATGGCCAATGGTTAGGGGATTGATGCAGGATCATACATATAGAGGTCCCTGACATTTTGTGTCAACTCTGCCATACTAGCTGTGTAGCCCTGAGTAGTCACTTAACCTATCCATAAGGAACTTTCCCTTTCCTCATCTTAAAATGAGAATGACTCTATCTGCCTCTGAGGGTTGCTGTGAGGACTTTTGTGTATTTGGAACATAGTAAACAATTTTACTACAAAGAAAACACAGGAAAGAAGTACTCGGTGATACGGGTTCCAGGAGATACCCGGAATTGCATCAGGAATAAAATAGTTCTGAACTAGAAGTTAGGACATCAGATTTCTAGTCCCAGGCATAGTCCTATCTACCTGTTTGACTACTGTGTTAGCAATTCTTTATTCCTACATCTATTAAAATATATCTGCTACAATTTCTCTCCATGTATTTGTCTCCCTCCTCTATCATTCCTTGTCAGGAAGGTCCCTAAAGCAGGATCTGGACTTCTGGCTTCTTTTCAACTGCCTCCTTACCTACATTAAGTACTGAGAAACTAACGTGACTCCATTTTTAAAAATGAAAAAATAACAGCAGCTTCTACCTCAAGGACTGTCCTAAGGAAGGGGGTGTGACCCTTGTCCTTGGAAAAACCCACAGAGCACTCCTAAGCACATACCCACCCTGCTGAGTTGTTTGTCTGTAAATAACAGGAGAGATCCGTGGCACCAGGTGTCCCTAACTCAGTTAGGCTAGGTGAGGACCCATAGCAACCCCCCTAGTAACCTCCAATCAGCATGAGACAGGGAAAATACCTGGAATGGCAGATGACCCCCAAGTAGTTTATAGTGGTTGATAACATGTTGGGAAACCATGTAGTTTAGCACGTACACCCCTCGTGGCCTAAATCAATCAGTTCAAAGGAATCCCTCTCTTGTATTAACCAATCACCCCTACCCAAATTGTTCCTGCCATTGAATGTGCTAATCAATGTTAAGAGTTGTTGTTTGACTTTCCCGCGGTATGGAATGATTTGCTGTGTGATGTTGTGATGCACAGAGTATCCCCCCAAAACCTATAAAATCTCACTGAACAAAGGACCGGGACTCACTCCCTGGGACCGCTGCGTTGGGAACGATTGAGAGTCCAGGCTCCAGCTTGCAATAAAGACTCTTGTGTGCTTGCATTGGATTCGGCTCCTGGAGGTCTATTGGGGTCCCACGAATCTGGCATAACAGTACCCAATAAATGAAGGAATTGGTATTACTTTTTTTTTTAAATCTACAAAGAGCTGATCCTGATCCAGCCCTAACGTTTTTTTAAAATTTCATTTACTTACTCATTTTAGATGTTGATAGACCTTTATTTTTTATTTACATATGGTGCTCACACATTGGAGGCAAGCGCTGTGAGCCCTGGAGCCACAACCCCAGCCCACAGACCTAACATTTTCTAAAATATCAGGACAGAAACTTCATGAAAGAGCAGAATATTCTTTCACTGGATCCTGAATACATACACTGGTTGTCATCTTAAATCTACAAACTACAACTCACCACGTACAGAAACACCAGCTTCCTTCCTTTGTGGATACTGTCTTTATTTTAAATTTAGAAAATTTAGTGTGACACTTCAATACTGTATACGTTGTGTAATAAAATCAGGGTAAATGGCATACTCCAAATCAAGCATCACGTATTTGTATTGGGAATATTCGAAATCCTCTCTACTAGTTGCTTTAAAGTACACAATTGTTGTCAATTATATTTATCCTGCTACACCAAAAAACACTGGAAGACATTTCTCCCGCCCAATCGCACCCCTGCACCGCCCCGATACCCTCCCTACCCATTCCCAGCCTCTGGTAACCACTGTCGGTTTCTTTGAAGTCAACTTTTTTACTTTCTCCCTTAGCCATCTTATCTACTATAATATGAAAATGCTATTTCATGTTGCAAAATGTCTATTTTGTTTTAAAAGATGGGCTTTTATTCAAGCTTCCATCCGTGAACATCAGACGATCAACAGAAGCGCGGGCATGTTTACCTCGGCCGTGTGGGAACCTGGCCTTCCCCGCCCCCCCCTCCCGCAGTCCCTCCACTCGCCGAATCTCACCTCTTTGTCGCCACTCGCCTGAGGCTCCGGATGTACTGTGAACCCAAAAATGACTTGCTCATAGCTACCGGCGACCAGCTCCATTCAGCCGCGCACGTGCCTTTCCCGGGAACCCTGCGCGGCGTTAGAAAGCTGGCGGAACCGGAAGCGAAGCGAGGTCCTCCCTGCGCAGACGCTCCAATTATACGTCACATGGTAGGGTGCCTGTTAAGCGCCTGTATCCGTGGACGTGTTTAGAAATCACGTGACCTTTCCAAGCGACGAATAAAGGAGGATGCCATGTGCTAATGTTCTCATTTCAAGGATAAAAAATATTAGGAGCAAGCAGGCCAATTCTAAGAAGCTTTGAATCCGGCTTATCTTAGGGGAGTAGGGACGGGGCGTACCCTGCGCAAGCCCCTCACTTCCGCCACTCCCAGGAAGGGGCGGAGCCGGTTCCTAGCGGGTGGGAGGTCTACTTGCATCGCGTGTTGTGTGTTGTGGTGTGATCAGTATCTCGATGCTTCCTCACGGGCAGTGATAAGATGTTAGGTTTTGTTTTTGTGCAGGCAGCGGTGGAAGAAGGTTTTTGGTCGTTACAGGACGAGAAAGTGGGACTTGAGCTTCGCGGTTTCCGGAGCCGGCGGTGCCAGCGCCGGGGTCGTAGCCACAGGCGTGAGCGTTCAGGACTCAGTTTGGGGCCCTAGAAGTCGGCCTCCGGGGTTCTTGCCGGCCCTGGCCGGGTGCTGCCGCGCGGCACACCTTTCCTTCTAGCTTGGTTCGCGCGTCTTCACCCTGGGGTCAGATCGGCCAACGTTATGGCGCATCTTGGAGAGGGAGGATGACCCCGCACCTGAAGGGTACAAAGAACAGATGACTCGAGGGAGAAGGGCACGGTCATCGTTGGTGAAGAGTCTAGAAGGAAATCTGACGTTTATTTCAGTTACCACCTCCCTCTCCCACCTGTTTCCAGTTTAAGGGCAAACGTTTTACAAAAGCATTTTACATTTGAGGTTTTAAATCGTAAGGTTTAAATAGAGATTTAGGGATGTGTTGGGAATTGCAGCTTTCTCACGAGCTCCCATTAGCGTAAATGTTAGATCCTACAGTTCTAACTCCCATAGCAGGTTCATTTGACAGGGGATCTTGCGTAAGTCCATTTCTAATCTTCAACCCCACCCCCTTTGAATGGTAATAAATCCTTCAGTGCTTAGAGGCTTTTGTTTCCTAATGTTTTTGTTTTCTTTGGTGTTTTGAATTGCCCATACCTATTTAACTCAGTACATATCTTAAGTGATGCATGTTTGGGTCTTGTGGGAACGATTTCGCTTTGATGCTTTGTCATGGCAGCGCCAGGAAGGGCCTGTATTCTGCCAACTTTGGCTACTCCACCTGTAATCACTCAAGACACTGAAATGCTATAAACAAACGAATCTATTCACTGTTACAGAGCATTTCCTTGAGTTGATACTAATGTTACTGTTACAAAAAGTCAAATTATGTGACTTTAGTTTCTATTTACTGTAATGACATCCTCCAGAACACTACTAGAATCCCAGGAATGGGAAAGTGTCTCTTTGACATGGGACAGATAATGAGTAAGGATGTTTCTTTGAAGTCTCATTTTATCTTAAACATGACTTTTGGCATCTTACTCTATGGCAGTTAATGCAATAGTAGTAGTCTCTCATGCAAAAAGGGAAAAGAAACTTTTAATAAAATTTTCAATATCACATTTTAAAGTGTTGCTTCTAGAATGTCCCTCACCCTGCCTTATTTCCCCCCAAGAAGTCTCAACTGCTTTTTGAGAAGTAATGGTACTCCTTAATATTTATTGAAACTAATTTTAAGTTAGCACACAGGATAATTACTGTTGTTAAAAGGAAAATTATTTAGACCAATAAGTGTAGTAGTTTTTGTGATTAGCAGATTGGGCAGGTCCCAAAACTAGAGCAAGTTCTGAGAATTCCAAGCAACGTGATCAGACAGCAATAATAGGAAAATGGTTGTGGGACATGAAAAATAATTAGTTATAGGTTAGTCCACTGATTGGCCTGTTTATCATAACTTAATCCGTTGATTGACTGTAAGGCCTCCAATTACCAAAACTTGGTTACTGTGATTAAACTCTATTGGTTTGGTCTGTGGGACTTAGTCAAGTACCCACTTCAAACCCATTGCCTCCCACAAATTTTAAGATTATAGCACCTTTTACTGTCAGATTTTTACCTGTAGAAATATTTGTTAAGTTTTAGAGTACGTTACAACTCAAAAAACATCTTTTGCTTCAACCAGGAATCTTAGAATATAGTTGGTTCTACAGTGGAAACTGTAGCATAGGCACCATAAACACAACAAAGTGATTTTCCTCTTTAAACTGTTAGAGAATCATGAACATAATCAGTTCAAAAAAACTTAGAATTGGGCTGGGTTTGTGGCTCAGCGGTAGAGTGCTCGCTCGCCTAGCACGTGGGAGGCCCTGGATTGGATCCTCAGCACCACATAGAAATAAATAAATAAGATAAAGATATGTGTCCAGTTACAAACAAAAAATAAATATTTTAAAAAAGAAAACTTAGTGTTTAACACAATGCTAAAGATAGCAGGCAGGGAGAGGTTGTGGAAAAATTTCAGGGGTTTTGAATCCCTTGTAATTATATGCAAAATGTGCCTATAAATTTGAGGAGGAGAATATTGATAAAATTTCATCACATTTTCAAAGATATGCCTCCTGAAGGGTAAACACCCTAACTCAGTCTTTGGTTATAAATGCTGAAATGTGTCCAGAATCATTTTCAAGGCCACACAACTAAGTATCAGCCACTATTGCTTCTGCTGCTGCTTTTTACATTTCCTTCTCTTGAACATTCTCTTCCACAGAGAACAAAGCAGCAGCATTTCATTTCATCCACAGCCATGGCAGTAGTATGTTCATAACTTGCTCAGGTTGAAATATTCACTGAAGAAGAACAATGCAAAATTACACATCTGTTCAACTGGATTTGAACTGAGCTTATTTCCTTTAAAACCTGTTTTCTTCCAAAAGGATGTTAAAAAAAAAAAAAAATCTAATCTCATGAAAGCTGCCATTTGCCAAAAAATAACAAACTATAGAAAGTTCTATAATCAACAGTAAAACAACAAAAAATTTTTTTTTCCAAATTTTAAATTACTGATTGAAAAGGTTTTTTTGCAACTTGAGTCATGTAATGATTTGTTCGTTCATTCATTCAACAGGTAGATATTGAGCACCTGGCTTTGATTTGGCAAGGAACCAGCTAGTTTCCTTTTGTGGTGGTGGTGGTGATAAGGTGGATATCTTAGGCTAAAAGCTGGATAGAGTGGAGAAAAATCAGCTCTTTTAGAAGTATCAAAAGTCTAATATTCCTGTCCAAATACCTTCCTTTCTTAATGTGAAAAGTAGTAATTTTAAATTGCAGGACTGCGGGGTTGCCTGTGGTTGTATTTCCGGAGGACTTTGATCTTTGTATTTTACAGCTAAAGGAAGCAGAGATGGTGGTGCCTGTCAGCTTCTCATTGCTGTGACAATATACTTGTGGAAAACAGGAGAAAAGATTTTGGGAGGACTCAGAGTTTCGGTCAATAATCAGCAGGCTTCATTGCTGTTAATCCTATAGCAAGGCAGAAACTTGGCAGAAGGGTGTGGTGGAGGAAAGGTGCTGTCCTCCTGACAGCCAGGAAGCAGAGAGAGAGAAAAAAGGGTGAGGACTCCCCAAGAACCTCCCTTTAACTAGGTCTCACTTCCTATATTTCTGTCACTTCTCAATAGTCCATTCAGCTATGAGCCCATCAGTGGATTAATCCATTGATGAGGTCAGAGCCCCATGATCCAGTCATTTCCCCAAAGTCCCACTTCTGAACATTACTGCATTGGGGACCAAATCTTCAACATAGGAGCCTCTAGGAACATTGCAGATCCTAACCATAACAGTAGCCAACTTTCCCTGGACACATCTTAGTGTCTATTGTCCACCCCTATATAACCTTATTTCACCTGCTTCATGGGAGTACACAGGGTTTGCAGTTGAGGATTTTAAGAGTAAAACATTTGTGAGTACTCTATCACTCACTTCCAGGGCCCCTAAATGCCTATTCTCATCATGGAACCTTGCTCACAGTCATCTATTCCCCAGCTCCTGTCATCTTGGGTGGTTTTAACATTGTACATTGGCTTCTACCTTCCTCAACCTCCTTACACCTTATCAATGTTCAACTTCCACATTCTAGCTGTGGCCTCAACTCTGACCCATTCATAGTCACATTTCTGATTTTCTTTCTATAAAATAAGACTAGTCCTAAAATGATAAGGAAAAAATAAATTTTTTACAGAAAGAACCTTTAATATGTTTTATTAGTTATCTAATCTGTTGTAGTTAGGGATTTTGTTTATCGTTATGTTATAAAATAATAGTGGAAGAAACCAGTTTTAGTCTTTAGGGAGCCAGACCTGTATGTCTTCCAGACTGTTAAAAGATAATGTTCACTGATACTTGCAAAAGCACTGTTCAGGATTATGTGTTTAGTATAGGGACCCCTATAACCGCACCTAGCAGTGGAGGAGATTGGACTGAACTCTGAATTCAACATTGGCAAGTAGGAATTTATAGTTAAGAAGCAAGGTGAGGATCAGTGGGTGAAAAATCAACTAAGATGAAGCATTAGGGGTGAGGGGGCTTCTGGCTAAACCCATCTAACAGGATCCTTGTTGAAGACAAGCCAGGGTGATCAGACATCATCTGGGAGATGGAGGAGGGTGAGGAATCAGATCAGATAATGCACATGATCAGATATCCAGGATGAGGGGTTCTGGCTAAACTGCTTTAGTGGGGTTCTTTTGCTAGCACTGGATTTTATAATTGTGTGTACAAATAGGCCTAAGAGAAGGGCCAGAAGCCTGAGTAAAGTTTGACTAAGCCAAAAATAATAATAATAAACCTTTAGAACCCAATGTTCTTGTGTATAACTCCTCCTTGTGTCACTTCAAGGCTCCAAGTTTCATATCTGTAATATCTGCATTAAGCCTGGGAATAGGATGGAGGCCAAAGAGACTTCCCATCTAAGCAAATATCCTTTGTCCACATAGCTTTCCTCAGTCCACCTGGCCATATCCAGCTTCAAGGCAGGAGCTAGGAAAGAATATGCATTGCTTGGATCTATTATGCCCCAAGTAAAACAAGATTTCTTTTATTAAGAAAGAAAAACTCATTGTATCTAGCAATGTCAGCCACAGGTGCTGATCAATAAAATTTATTGAAGACAGAGAGATCAGCTAGAATACAAACTCCAGTTACCACCATTGCCCTTAGTCCTGCCTTGCAGATGGTGGGAGCTAAGGAAATAATTGATGAATAGCTACATAATCTGAATTCATCATGTTTATTGTTTTTCACATAATAGGTCAATATAGACTACATTAAGCATTTGAATAGCTATTGACAAGCTTCAGGGAATGGCCCAACCATAAGTGCCTTATTTATACCCAAAGTTATGTCAGATTTTCACACCTTGCTACTCAAAGTGTTGGAAGTTGGCTAAAAATGTAGATGCTGAGGCTCCACTCCAAATCTGGATGGTTTAGGACCTGTGTTTTAAACAGCATGCACAGGTAATTTGTATGCACATTAAAGTTTGGAAATACCACTTGCTTTATCATGTTTTCACCTTTTAAAAATTGCTCGGGAGCTGGGCGCAGTGGCACACACTTGGAATCCCAGCTGCATGGGAGGCTGAGACAGGAGGATTTTGAGCCAGCCTCAGCAACAGCGAAGTGCTAAGCAACTTAGTGGGACCCTGTCTCTAAATAAAATACAAAATAGGGCTGGAGATGTGGCTCAGAGATTGAGTGCCCCTGAGTTCAATCCCGTAACCAAAATAAAAATAAAAAATTGCTGGAGTTTGGGGATTTAGTTCAGTGGCAAACACTTGCCTCATATGCACAAGACCTGAACTTCAGTCCTCAGCCCTAAAAAAACAAAAACTGAACAACAGAAATATTGCTCTAATTTTTTAAAACATTATTATTATTATTATTATTATTATTATTATTATTATTATTATTATTTGCAGCACTGGGGACTGAACTCAGAGGCTATCACCAAGCTACATCCACAGACCCTTTTATTTTAATAGTTCTGGGATTGAACCCAGTGGTGTTCTACCACTGAACTATACCCTCTGCCCTTTTTATTTTTTCTTTTGAGACAGGGTCTCACTAAATTCCCTGACCTCAAGCTTTTGATCTTCCTGCCTCAGCCTCAGGGTTGCTGCTGGGATTATAGGTGTGCGCCACCATGACTGGCCTCTTTAAAATTTTATCCTGTCCCTGCATTAATGTAGGGTGTGTGTGTGTGATATACACTTCTCTGCCTCTTGATTTTGCAGCTGGTTAGGATAATGATTTCAACCTGCAGGGGATTAAAAAGATCATTCAATGCCAGTTCTAATCGAAGATAACTTGGGGAAAGAATATCAGATTCTGGTAGTTGTCTTAAGGTTTTAGTTATTAAAAGTGATTCTTACCTATGGCAAGGGTGCTGTGGAGACGTCTAGGTTCTCTATAGTTCTCTCTCTCTCTCTCTCTCTCTCTCTCTCTCTCTCTCTCTCTCACACACACACACACACACACACACACACACACACACACGCTTTTGCTGGCTTCCCAGGCCTGCCATTTGGGAAGGGGCCTGATTGCTGGAATTGAGGGAGTTTGCAGAAGTTTCCCCAGCTGACACCAGTGCACCCTGCCTCTACCCCACCCTTGCCCCCTTGTCAGGAAAGTCAAGCAATTAATTGCCTAGCAGGAATTGCCACTCAATGTAATGACGCATAGGTTGTAAAAACTGTTTGTAAGGATTAGCACATGCTGAAATTTTTGACACAGGAATCAAACTGTGGATTTCCGTCTTCCTTTGTCAAGTTTCTAGATAAATGGCCAGATGGGAGAATTTTGCAAGTTTTGCCATATCTCAACAAAATAACTATTACTGCTGCTGGAAAAGGTGTGTGAGTTTCTCCCCTCTCCTACTTTAAATGGAAATGAAAGCCATTACGTTCTAACTAATATAATACTTTTGGCAACTGATAGACTAATTGCTTTGAACATTAAGTGTTTTTGAACAATTGAAGTAGAAATCATTCTTACCTGAAACTTCCTTGAAAGAAAAAGGCATTGTGCGTGATTCTGCCTAGGTTGGCATGGTTGTCATTCCTCTGCTATTAGAGTGGGCAGCCAGAATCCCACACTGGCCAGGGTTACCGTAGTGGTGACCGATATGAGCAGCCACAGCTCTCTTATCCTCTTTCCTGCTACAGCTACAGCTGCGCAGTGAGGGGGAATGGACCCAGCCTTTTTCCTGCACCCAAGATTTCTGAACACCCAGCTGGAAATTCACTTATGCCTCAGGTAACCCTCCCTGAAATGGATCTTGTCATTTGTGTGCGCAATGGTGTAAACATCATTTTTCCTTCTTGACACATTCATGTCCTCTCAAAGTCTCACACCCATGACTTTGGCTCTCTGTTTTTGTTTTGTTCTGTTTTGGTTTGGTTTTGGTGCTAGGACTTGAACTTGAACCCAGGGACACTTTACCACTGAGCTACATCCCCAGTTCTTTTTATTTTTTTTACTTTGGGATGGGGTCTCGCTAAGTTGCTGAGGCTGGCCTTAGATTTGCAATTCTCTTGCCTCAGCCTCCCCAATTTGCTGGAATTATAGACATGCTATGGTGCCTGACTGGCTCTCTGTTTTAATACCAGACAGTAAAACTGATGACCTAAGGAGAAAGAAATTAACAGGCTTTTTGAGGTATAATTGATATAAAAGGTCCCTGAAAACTTCTGCACATGTTGATCTGTATATGTTCCTCAAATTGTATATATTTGATATATTTGGCCATATGCATAACCTAAGAAATTTTGACTTACAAGTGATTTAAGAGAAAA
Source organism: Marmota marmota marmota (assembly GCF_001458135.2). Classification (NCBI taxonomy): domain Eukaryota; kingdom Metazoa; phylum Chordata; class Mammalia; order Rodentia; family Sciuridae; genus Marmota; species Marmota marmota. The sequence continues at coordinate 7,203,864 of NW_025999913.1, read as the reverse complement.
GAAAGCTCTTTTCTGGAAACAAAATAATGAGCTTATGAACTCTTGACCTAAATTCTTGGTACTAAAGTGTGTGTGTTGCTGGAACCCAGGGCCTTGCACATGCCAGGCAAGTACTCCACCTTTGAACTACACCCCAAGCCCTCTAAATTGTATATTATCATCCCCAAATAGATTTTTACTCTTTTCACATTTAAACAAGGATAAGAAGTAGCTTTGGGATTTGTTTGACTATAACAGAAAATATGAGCACCCTTTAGAAACATTTTAATATTGCCATTACTAGAATAATTTTTTTGGGGGGTACCAGGGATTGAACTCAGGGGCACTTCACCACTTACCACATCCCCAGCCCTTTCTATTTTAAATTTTGAGACGCGGTCTTACTAAGTTTCTTAGGGCCTCACTAAATTGCTGAGGCTGGTCTTGAACTCACAATCCTCTTGCTTCAGCCTCTTAAGCTGCTGGAATTACAAGCATACTCCACTCTACCCAGCTAGAGTAACATATTTCTAGTAAGGAAAATCTTCTCCATACCCTCCCTCTTCTTCGTTCCCTCCACTTGGGGGGGGGGGGAAGCCCTGTTGGAGTAGATCTAAGTCTTTTAGATCTTTCCCCTTTACTCTTGCTGAATCAGTGAGGTTAGGCCCTGTTTCTTTTTGGGGGTCAGGTGGGGTGCTTTGGTTAAGAATATAGTATACATATGGCTTGTTTCTTGCTTCTGTTTATACGTTGTTTGCAGAGAGCTTTCTTTAAAATTTTCTAAAAATCCCCAATCGAGGGGCTGGGGTACAGCTCAGTGGTAGAGCTTGTGCTTAGCATGCAGTTCAATCTACAGCACCAAGAAAAAACCCTAAAATCTCCCATTTAGATGTTCTGTGTTTTTATCTCATCCTTTATCTGACTTTTGAAATGTTTTCAGTGCTTCAAAAAATTTCCTTCAACCTATCTTCAAACATGTTCCTGAATGTTTTGTTTCGCTAAGAATAACTTCTCTGGAAGAGGAAGGGCTGGACTAAAGGATATAACATTCAAAATGTTAAACAGGAGATTAGCCATGAAAAAGCCTTCCCTTTCCCTTACCGTGGTGGGCTGTGCTTATTTCTCCTGGATCTGTGTATGATTAGCCAGTCTCACAGGCAAGGGAGGCAGGGCCTACTGTTCAGGGCAAACATCTTTTGTAATGTTCACTGGTGTCTGTGTCCCATGACCTTGTTGCTGTCCTTTCTCTACTTTTTCTGGTTGAGGGGTGTCCCCTTTGCTTGATTGCATAAGTTACTTAGGGAAATTCACACTTTACACTCAAAAGGTTATGGACTTTCCTTCTGGGTTTGTGGTGGTTGGGTGATGGCCTTGGCCTTAACATCAAAATTGAATTTAACATCTATCTAGACCCTTGGTTTCTAAAATTTACATTTGCTTTGCATCTTTTTTGCCCAAACTCTCATTTTCAATTTTGTTTTTAGTCTGTTTTAGGCGCCTCTTATGTAAAAATTTCTCTTTAGATTTCTCATCTCTTTTTTTAAACTCAGTTTGGGTTTCTCCTTTTTAGCAGATGTTCAGTATTGCATCACTTTTTACAAAAAAACAAAAATCATAACTTTAAGTGTAGTGCGCTTTCTTTCACATCTTCCTTTCTTTTCCTCTTAGTGGTTACCTTTGTATCTTTAAATAGGGAGATCTGGGTATGAGTATATCATCAGCTTCAGAAATTGTTTTAAAAAATTTCTCTTCCAATCATGAGAACATTAAAAAAAATTAACATCCTTTTTTTCCCTCACCCTACTAACCCTTCCCTCCATTTTTCTAATCATTTTAGAGTTTTTTGATCCCCTTCTGGATTTTTTTGATCCCTTTGTCTAGTTGAATTATTACTTATAGAATGCACTTGTTCCTTTAATTATTATAAATATACTGTCAGTGACTAGTTACCACACTGCCATCTGCCAGTCATCCTCGTGGGTATTCCTGAAGGGGAAGCTGGAAGGCTCTGTGGTGGGTTTCTCACTCCCAAGACCTTATTTTGGTCTTGTCTGATGACATGTATTCTCCACGAGATGCTACAATTTTATTCCCCACCATGTGCTGCCTGGTCCTTAGCCCCCCAAATTCATGGGTTAGTCCAACACCCCAAAGAGGCCCCTCCTTTACATTTTGACATGGTGACTTGCCCAAGATCAGAGGAAATAATGTGTTCAGAATGATTCTCAGGTCTTTGGGGTCCATCAGCACAACTTCTCTAGGCTACCTCCAACCATTTATATAGGCACTTTTCTTTAAGGACGACCTGGATGGGAAAAATGCTCTGTCTCCAGGTAGTTTCTGCTTATCCCACCCTGGCCATTTAGGATTCATGTTTATCAGAGCACACATTGAAAAGGAGGACATGTGAGACCTGGACCTTATATTTTAGGAAAGACCTCCTTTAAGCAGATTTTGGTGATATTGGCCATTTCCAAATAGAAAAAAGACACAGATCATGTGATTAGATTTATGATAACTATATCTTTTATTTTCCAAACCAAGACATATTTCAGAGTGAAGAGGTGACATACTTTTAGATGCACTGAAGAGAGAGATCTTTGGCTCTCAATATCACCTTTTTCTTATTAGCAAGGGAGGTTTCATTAAGCATTGTTACAGGAGTTAATTTCTGGGTTAGGACAGTTCCTTGGAATAGCTGCACATGCCTGAAAATGAAAGTTCCCAGCAGGTGTGTAGAAGGGGTCAGTAACATGTGTGCTGCTCCAGAAGCGCCAGTAGAGTCTGAGTTAACCAACAGAGATTGACTTCAGGAGTGCTTCTGGAATATACTTCTCTTGGGTAAAAACCATGATTGATTGGTCTGCTCTTCTGCAGCCTCTGCATTTCCTTGAAAACTTTAATGTCCCCAAACTTAGCTGAACCATGGGTCTGGGTCATGAGGAAAATGTGTTTGTGGAGACTGCAGGTTGTGTTTTGGAACAAAAGTCGGGGTACAGGTGGAGAGAGTGCCATCTAGTTTAGGAATAAGAAGTCAGGATGCCCAGGGATCCAGCCAAAGACCTAAAAGGTCAATTTTCAGAAGCTCCAGACAGGCCAGAAGCCTCTGCCAGGCATGTCCCTCCTTAGTGACTTTTCTTCTGTTGGCTCAGTTCACTCATTTCATAATTGTAGTATTATAATATTTAAAGATTCTTCTGATCAAAATTCAACCTAAATGTGCTTAGTGGAGCTTAGACTTTTAAATTTTATTTTTGAGAGCTAAATATTTTTTTCCCAAGAAAGCATGTATTGATGTTCAATCTTTATAATTTTCTTTTTTTCTTAAGATACCCATTTTTCTTTGTAGGAAACCACAGCTGCATCTGAACACCAAGATGAGGACCCACTAGAAGGTAATGTGAACCTTGTGTCACCATGATTGAAAACAAAACTTAACCATGTTTCTTGCTTCTTCACCCACTCAGCTTGCTGGAAACTGAGATCTTCCTGGAACATTCCAGCACAAGTTGCTGATGCCTTTCTCTTCAGTAATTTGTCCTGTTTGGGGAATCTGTTTCTATAGAATCAATGTCAGCTGATCAACCCCTGAGGGGGTTTCTGAAGGATGGAGGGAATGGAGACATTTCCAAAAACTAAGACAACAGTGTGTAGTTTAAGATCCGTTCCCTCCATACGTTTAGACTTTGCGTTCTGCTGAGTTCAAATGGTGTCTGCCAAAGTTTAGGCATTGGCAACCCAAACTCAAAAGCAACAGTGTTGGGAGGTGGGCCCTTTAAGAGGTGACCGGATCTTGAGGATTCTGCAAGGGTTGATGCAGTTACTGTGGGAGTGGATTCATGACATAAGGATGAGCCAATCCTTGTCACCTGTTGTCCTTCTGCCATGGGATGATGCTGCAAGCAGAGCCTGGCCAGGCGCTGCCCCTCAATCCTGCACTTTTCAGTCACCAGAAAATGAGCTAAATACATTTCTGTTTATTATAAATCACCCAGTCTCAGCATAAAATGGAGCATGACAGGTGGTTCTAAAATGACAGGCAGGTGGTGGTTTCTATTGTTCTACTTTGAAAAGAACAAAGTTTTTCTACTCAGGGAAGGACCCAGTTTTCTGAATATGTCCCTTTTGAGGAAGGAAAGAAAATATTTTGCTTGTATTTTAAGTAATGGGAAAGAGACATAGAGGAGAAATACAGAGAACGCTGTTGCCCAATTCTTGTCACATGTCTCTCTGGTCCCTTTCTCCTACATGAGCTGCTGCCTGACAAACCCACACACTGCCTTTGTGATCCCCATCAAAGATGGGAGCAAACAGAATTTTCAGATGAGTAGGTACTCAAAGTACTTATTTTAAGGACAGGAAATAGTTGTTTAAAATAAATCTTTACATGCTATTGGGCAGTTCTAGTTTTTAGTACTTTAATTTACATATTTACTTATTTAGCTTGCTGGGGGTTTCTTTGGGGTTAAAGTATGAGCTATTCTCCATGCCTTCGTTAGCTATGCAGACATTAAAAATAATAGCAGAAGAGCTTATAGGAAGAGTGAGCTTTCTGAATCCACAATGCCAGGACTCAGATCCCACTGATTAGCTCTGTAATCCCCCCAAATCTCCAGTGTATGGGTTTCCCCTACTTTAAAGCAGGGACATTCATACCCCTCTCATAGGGTAGCTAAGTGTGGTTTCTTTTTTTTTTTTTTTTTTTTTTTTTATTGTGGGTTGTTCAAAACNTTTTTTTTTTTTTTTTTTTTGTACCAGAGATTGAACCCAGGGGTACTTAACCACTGAGCCACATCCCTAGTTCTTTTTATTTTTTATTTTGAGACAGAGTCTCATTAAGTTATCTAGGGCCTCACTAAATTGCTGAGGCTGGCTTTAACCTCTCCATCCTCCTGCCTCAGCATCCTGAGCAGCTGGGATTATAGGCGTGCACTATGTGTGATATCTAAATCACTCTTAAGTGTCTTAGCAGAAGCTGGCACCTAATGACCAACTGTTAGCTAGTCATAGATCTGAAGTAGCATGGCTCAGTGATGACATAAAAAAAAAAAAAGAAATGTCTCTAAAGAAAGGTCCAAAGAGTTCTCAGAAACAAGGTAGAGCTCAACTCAGAAATAGCAGTGTTCTTGTCATAGTTGATGGAAAAACATTTCAGCAAGTGCCAGTCAAAGGCATAGACAGAGGTTTTTTTAGGAAAGCAGATACATATAATTAAGAGAGAATAAGGGCAATGTCAAGAGAGAGAAAGACCTTTGGGTTAAAGCAAGGAATATATGTTCAAGTGAGATTGTGGGCTATTTCAAGAAAGAGGAGAGGTTTTGGGGGTTCCCAGCTGTTCTTTAAAGGAAACTTGATGAGGAGTAGGTATGGAAAGGTATGTGGGAGTGATATTAGTCCAGTGATCTCAAGACAGGTTCTCAGGGTCCCCAGGCTGAAGTGGTCTTTGTTATCGGATCAAAAGATATTACTGAAAAGTTCCCTAAGTTATAGGTTCCTCAAGATGTCACATCTATCTATTGGAGGGTTAATTAACAATGCCAAGATAGATTTACAGATTTCACAGAAATTTGGGAATAACAGAACTGTAAGAGAAACTGGCTTAGGAAGTGAGCCTAGGAAACCACGTGGAACTTCTGAATTAAAATCCTATTTGGGGCTGAGGTTGGCACTTGCCTAGCACATGTGAGGCACTGGGTTAACTACTCAGCACCACATAAAATTTAATAAACAAAATAAAGGTGTTGTGTCCATGTACAACTAAAAAAATATTTTAAAACATCCTATTTTCTTGTCCTTCTTTTATGTCTCCTTTATACCTGTTTCTTATTCTACCTCAGTAGAAATGTAACACAAAACATCAAGCCATCCAGATAGATAATTTAAAATTTCCTAGAACTTTTAAGAACACTAAAGAGACAGGTAGAATTAATAATATTTCTTTTTTATTCTTTCCTTTTGTTATTTGGGATTGAATTCAGGGGTACTCTACCACCCAGCTGTGTCCCCAGTCTTTTTTTTAAAAAAACTTTTTTTTACTTGAGACAGGGTCTTGTGAAGTTGCAGAGGCTGTCCTTGAACTTGCCATCTTCCTGCATCACCCTCCCAAATTGCTGGAATTCTAAATGTGTGCCACCACACCCAGTTTAATAATATTTCTTTTACTTAACTATGTCATGGAATGAATGTTTGTGTCTCTCCTCCCAATTATTATAGGGACCCCTAACCCTCCATGTGATGGTGCCTTCTAGGGGTGGTTAGGTTTGGATGGGGTCATGAGGTTAGTGCCCCTATAAGAGTCACTAGTGAGCCTGGTTCCTTGCTCTTTGCTCTCCACCATGGGAGGAAATGACATCTTGGCAGTCTGCCACTGAGAAGAGGACCCTCTCCATAACCTGACCATTCTGGCACCCTGATCTTGGCTTCCAGTCTCCAGAACTGCGAGAAATCAGTCATCCATATTTATGGTTCTTTTATAGCAGCTCAAACTGAGTAGGATAATATCCCAAATATTATTTCAATGTGTAGTCAAAATACAAAGAATTAAGGAGACTTTTACATTTTTCTGCCAAGTCTTTGAAATGTAATATATTTTTTTCCAATTTTTTATAGTGGTAAAACACACATAATATTACATTTTTCACCTTAAACATTCTTAAGCATTAAGTGGATTCATTATCTTGTGCAACCATTACTACTTTCCATCTTTAGAACTCTCATCATCTTGTAAAACTGAAAGCAAATCCAGTGATAATCTCTCTTTCCTCCTTCCCCTAACCCCTGGAAACTATCATCTTTCAATGAGGTGTATATTTTATCCTCATATCCCATGCATGGATAGCTGTGTCCCTTATTCCGTAGCCACCTGTTGTTAGTGGCTATTGTGTTGAACAGTGAAGGAGTTTGGCAAATATGCTGCTTTGTTGAGCTGGTTACTTCAAGCCAAGGGCACCTGGGGAGCAGCAGGTGCAGGGAAAGGCTTTCTTTGAACTTCCTTTATCTGCTTGGGGACAGATCCTCCAAAGGAAATTCCTCCCCAGGAATTTGATCAACCAAAGAAGCTTACCTACATCACAGGAAGGGAGGCTGAAGATAGACACCATACCCAGACATTCTTCTAAGGGCCCATTTATCTTTCCCAGTAATTATTTACTTTCCTCTAAGTTGTCTACTTCCTTTTTTCTCCCCTATAAAGAAGGTATATAGATGGGTGAGATGGTGCATGCCTGTAATCCCAGCAGCTTGGGAGGCTGAGGCAGGAAGTTCATGAGTTCAAAGCCAGCCTCAGTAATTTAGTGAGGCCCTAAGCAACTCAGCAAGACCCTGTCTTAAAATAAAATATAAAAAAGGGCTGGTGATATGGCTCAGTGGTTAAGTGCCCCTGGGTTCAATCTCCAGCAAAAAAAAAAAAAAAAGTATAAAAAAGCTTCTAGGTCTCACTGTGTTTTTAGGTATTCACTTTTCTTTGATATGATGCCCCACACATGCATGTGATCAGTTTGTATGCTTTTTCTCCTGTTAATCTGCCTACTGTGTTTTCCTTCATAGATTCAATTATCAAATTCTCAGAAGTAGAGGGAATTTTTTTTACTTCCCACCCCCCTCACAGCAGCATAGGTCTAGAAGGCCCACGGGTTTAGGGAAGATGTAAGCAGTTTGCTTTCATAGACTTCTGTTAGAGCTGTGGCCAACACCTAGACCACAGAATATGGGGTTTGTAGCTGACCACACTGTGTCTGTTTTCTTGTCCACAGGTTATAGGAGCGAGGGAGGGAGAGAGGGAGAGAGAGAGAGAGGAAGAGGGTGGGGACAGGGAGGGAGTGAGGGAGAGAGAAGTGCCTTTAACCTGAAGGTGGAACCTAAGGTATGACTTTTAGAAAGAAAATTTCAGAAAGTTCAGGTGTTAAAAATAGAAACATAATTTCACAACTAGAAACTCTCAAAGGTTACATGACTCAAAAATGTTAGGAAGCTCCCAAAATCAAGAATCAGACAACACAGCCACCAATGCCTATTTGATGATCTCTGTCATAAAATGATTAATAACTCAGGGTGCTGCATTACAGCTGAGGACAGCTCTAGGCTGGGTGGCTTAACCAACAGAAGTTCACTCTCTCACGGCTCTCCAAACTGGAAGTCCAGGTGCTGGCCAGTTTGGTTTCTGGTGAGGACTCTCTTCTGGCTTTCAGGTGACAATCCTCTTACTGTCCTCACATGACTTCTGCTTTGTGCAGGCTCTCTGGTGTCTTTTCATATAAAGGCACTATTGGCACTAGACCAGGATTCTACTCTTATGACCTGACCAAATGCTAATTATATCTCCAAGGCCCCATCTCCAAATTCTACCATATCAAGGATTAAATCTTCAATATATGAATTTGGGAGGAAGTGGGGACACAGGCATTCAGTCCCTATCAGGCATACAAAGGATAAGTCCTGGAATGCATTTAGACTTTAAAACAGAAAGGGCTTCTTTAGTTACATTTAGTACAAGGACAAAAAAATAAAACAAGGATAATGTTAAAAAAAAAAAATCTGTAACATTGAAAGTCTTAGATACCTTTGGAAATCTGACAATCTGGACGGCAAACCCAGATCTAATGCCTTCATGGTAACACCATGCCATCCCAAGTCTTCGTTTGCTTTTGAATTAGTTACTATACAAAATTTATTCACTTCATCTGTGAAATAAGCAGATAAAGTGGCATGTTTATTTTCTCAAAGCAGGATCCTAGGAACCCTCGGTTTGGCTCACTGTCCACCCAGGTGCTTAGGCCAGGAACTCGGGGTTTACCTGTGACCTTCTCTTTCCCTGTTTTCCCGAATGGAATTCATCTCTAGAATATCACTTGAATCTCCATTTTTCTCCTCCACCACTTATGTTGAGTTTGATGATATTGCTGCTTCTATAACTTAAATTTCTATCTTCACGTCTTACTGAAAGATCACACCGAATTTTAAAAAGTCAACCTTTAGTGTAATTCTTCCTGCTTGTGCTTTTTACAAACTCTCTAGTTTCCAGCCATTTCCAGTACGTGTTCTGTAAAACTCTATTTTCTTCGTGTCTATTATTGTCTTCTTGCAGATTCACATCTTCATTTGAATATTGAAGAATTAAACAAGGAGTTTATGTTGAGAAGTGAAGAACTCTATGATTCCCTCATGAATTGTCACTGGCAGCCTCTGGATACAGTCTACTCGGACATCCCAGATGAGACCCCAGAGTGAAGCAAGGTGTTTAGTATCTATCCACATTAACTGCATTTGTTTTTGTTTTTATAGGGAAAAAAAAAACATCTTCCATGAATGTTCTGGATTCTGGATGTAAATAAAAACTTACAGTACCTAAATGTTATTGATATGATGGATTATGAGGTACACTAACTCATCAGCACCTCCATTCCTGGAAGTGTGTTACTTTAAATAAATGCCAGAAGAGATGCTATGACTATCTTGGTAGAACAAGTTGTTCTCCAAGACACAGGAAAACAGGTTTAATATAAGTTGGGCTTAAATTTAACTGATGGTGACATTAGCTACTCTGTTTTGTGGACTTTCTGTAACATTAAATTTTCATGCAAGGTTTCTCATTTGTATCTTGTCTAGAAAATGTCAATTAGAACTAGATGTTTGTTTTCCACTGACCCTTGGGTGCTCTGTAAGAAAGCTGGTGTGACGGTGGAAGACAGTGGACATGAACTTGTCTCAACTAAACAGAAAGATTCCTAAGCATGGAAAAAAATTTGCCTTTTTCAGACTGTTGATTTTCTAAGAGGAAATAATTGGGCCTTTGTAAAAGCCAGTTCTGAAAAATAAATAAATAAAAGCCAGTGCAGAAACTTCAGTGAGTCTTGACTGTGCTCCTTATTTAAAACGATGTGTTTTTTTTGTCCTGAAGTTGAGCATTGTGTCCTGTTTTATTGCTTTACCTTGCACGGAGATCCCTTGGACTGAGGTGGCTGACCTGAAGGCCAGAAGGTATATGCTGTAGAAGGAGAGTTGATCTGACTATGGGCAAAGGGAATTCGAGATCCCTTCTACTCTGGAGGTGTTTAACAGATGCTAAGTCTTGTACCAACTAGGCTCAAGACCTGAATCCAGAATGGAAGGCCTGCTGGTCTGCGCCTGGGCTGAAGGCACTACCTCTCCCCGGGGCAGGGCTTCTCAACCTCAGTCCTGTTGCCACTTTGTCCTGGACACTTCTCTGCTAGGGGGACTGCCTTGTGCATTGTCCTGCCCTCTACCACTAGATGCCTGCAGCACCCTTGCACCCCACTTGGGACAACACAGATGTCTCTGGATATTGTCAAATGTCTCCAGAAACAAAATTGCCCTGATTTAGAACCACTAGGAAAGGGCAATGTTTTTCCAATTGTGAGGTCTGTCAGAGTCACCTGTAAGGCTTTTTTAGATTCAAATTCTTGTATACTATCCGCAGTCTGCTTCAGTAGGTCTAGGGTGGAACTCTGTGTTAGTTAGCTTCTCATTGCTGCGACAAACACCTGAACAAAATGGAGGAGGAAAAGTGTTCTTGGCTCATGGTTTCAGTCCATTGTTGGCTGGCTCCATTGTTCTGGGCTAGAGGACATCAAGGCAGAAGAAAGCAGCTCAGCTCAGAGAGGTAGGAGAGGGAGGGGCTGGGGACAAAGTATACCCTTCCAGGGTACAGCCCCAGTGACCTACTTCCTCCAACTAGGTCCTACCTCCAGCATCTACCACTTCAAAATAATTATCCAAGTTATTGATCCACCAAATGGATTAATCCACTGATGAGGTTAGAGTCTCAGGATCCAATCAATCATTTCCTAAAAGCCCTGGCTCTGAACATTGCTATACTGGGGACCAAGCCTTCAACACGAGTCTTTAGGGATACTTCAAACCATATCAGGCCTGAAAATTTTGAATTCTCTAAGAAGTTGCTAGGTAAAACTTCTGGTGGTGGTACAGATACCACCTCTAAAAGCTACCAGCTCAGGAACTTTCCTAACCACTTCAGTTTAGTTCTGCCTGGAACCAAGGGTGAAGAATTCCTCTCACTCCCCTCCCAGCACAAGGGCCCTGATTTGTTTAGGCACCCACTCCCACTCTCCAGCTGTGTGTTTTAGGGACCAGCACCAGGTCCATCTCCAGGCAGTGGCTCTTGCAAAGTCTGAGCCATGGGTAGTGATCCTGTTCCTCTTATAAGACCTTTGTTTAGGTGGAAACAGGATAAAACCTGCTATGAGCTCTGAGGACAAATTTTCCTCATTTTTAAAAAGGAAAAACAAGATGCAGCTTCTATCTCTTTCTGAGCATCAGATTTAGATGTGATAACTGGCCCAGCTGCAGCCATCTTGTAACCATTAGGGTACAACCTGAAGGTAGTGCTGGTATACTTAGGACGGTGATGACATCTATGTTCATAATAATGGCCTTGTGCTGTTGATTAGCCAACCCTAGTGTCTTTCTACTTGGAACTTGTTGTGTATAATTTACAGATATTCCTTGACTTCCAGTGGAGATTATGCCACCACAAATCCTGTCCATTAAAAAAGAAAAACTAAGAAATGTATTTAACACAATGACCCTATTGGACATCATAGCTTAGCCTATCCTACCTTAGACATTCTCAGAACATTTGGCTTATAGCTGGGTAAAATTGTCTATCACAAAGCCCATTTTATAATTGTCCAATAGTTGTGTATATACACACAGATGGGCATTTTGAAGATATGATGGGAAGCTGTGTTAGCTTTTCATTGCTCTGACTGATTTCATCTGACCATAGCAACTTAAAAGAGGAAATGTTTATTTTGGGCTCATGGTTTCAGAGGTTCAGTGCATGGTTGGCCAGCTCCATTGCTGTGGGCCTGAGTAAGGCAGAGCATCATGGCAGAAGGGCATGGGGAGGAAAGTTGCTCAGCCCATGGCAGCTGGGAAGCCAGATGTGCAGGATCCAAGGTCAAGATCTAATCCCTGAGGGCACACCCCAGTGACTTGCTCCCACCTGTCTACGGTAACCTCCTGGAAGTCCATTCAAATTACTAGTCCATCTAAAGAAAATATGGCATATATACACAATGAAGTGTTATTCAGTCATAAAGAATGGAATTATGTCATGTGCAGGAAAATGGATGGAACTTGAGAGCATTATGTTAAGTGAAATAAGTCAAACAGAAGGTTAAGGGCCATGTTTTCTTTCATATATAACAGAGGGAAAAAAGGAAAAGAAAGGTGAAGGGAGTAGCTCATGAAAATCTAAGGCAGATCAGTTTTAGAGTAAAGAAAAGGGACAGGGGAGTGAGGGAGTAGGGAAAGGGAGGTACCGGGGAACCAATATTGATCAAATTATATGGTTATATTATGTGCATATATAAATATGTAACAATGAATTGCACTACTATGTATAATTTAGATACACCAATAAAAATATGAGAAAAATGATTAACCCATCAAATGGATTAATCCTCTGATGATATTATAGCTCACACAATTACATCACTTCACCTTGGAACATTTCCTGAATTCCTTAACACAGGAACTTTTTAGAGAAAAATCTCATATCCAAACCATAACAGAGGCTAAAACACAACATCCAAAAAATGCTGGCAACATAGTTCGCTTTAAAATATCGGTGTTTATCTTCATGATTACGTGGCTGGCTGGGAGCTGTTGCTTGATGCCACTGCCCAGCATCACAAGAGAGGATTGTACTGAATTCCAAGTCCAGTTCTACTGAATGGGTATTGCTTTCACACCACTGTAAAAGTCCAGTTAACTTGAACTGTTGTAAGTTGGGGCTGTCTGTATCCTCTCTTTAAGCCACTCTGAATTTTTGTTATTTGTAGCAAAAGTATCGTAATGGATACAGATAAAATGTGTAAAGAATTTGATGTCCTTAAGTCCAAAAGACCTTCATCAGTACGGACAGAGCGTGTTGTCTAACATGGCAGCTACTAACCACGTGGGCTATTGTTGAAACTTTTTAAGTTTAAAATGAAAAGTCTAATATATGATATGTCAAGGTCATTGTACTGTCATGTGTAACTAATTAAAACAAATAAAAATAAAATGAAAAATCTGCTCCCTCATTTACACTTGCCACATTTCAGTATTTTAATAGCCATACATTTGACCAAATTAGGCAGCACAGATTGTAGAATATTTCTATCACAGGCCAGTGTCATACAATAAAAACTGTGCCCTTAGGAGGAGAACAGTTAGGTTCATTTCTCAACCTTTATTTAGACTTTTCCCCGAATTATCCCCTCCCTCCAAGAAATGTTCATTGCATAGATACATCTACTCTATGTCCTTTATACATTAGAATGAGCCAGAATTTTTTTTATCTCATCCCCTCTAGAGCCATTTGTCACCTCCATGGGGTGCTATTGTCACCTGTTGAGAATGCATGGGTCAGCATCATGGCCATAAATAAGTTCAAACAAGGCTTTTAGGTCACCATGAAGAATATGGATCTCACTAACACTATCTGGTCTTTGTATCTTTAGTTATTTAGTTAGTTATAGGTTGACACAATGTCTTTATTTTACTTTATGTGGTGCTGAGGATCAAACCCAGTGCCTCATGCATGCTAGGCGAGCGCTCTACCTCTGAGCCACAATCCCAGCCCTATACCTTTATTTTTATTTTTATTTATTTACTTATTTTTCTTGAGACAGGGTCACACTGTGTTGCCCAGTCTGGTCTCAAACTCCCAGGCTCAAGCGATCCTCCTACCTCAGCCTCCCATGGAACTGGAATTATGCACTGTATCTAGCCTAGACCTTTGTTCCTGAAGTTCAAAGTTCCAAAACAATGGGGATGTATTTTTATTAATATTAAAGAAAAAATCACACACACACACACACACACACACACACACAAACACGGATATACCAAGAACTAGGTAATGGTTTATGCTTGTTCTGTTCCCCTAAGTATTAATTAATCAATTAATTAATGGTGCTGAGAATTGAACCCCAGAGTACTCTATCAATGAGCTACCTCCCCAGTCCTTTTATTTTTTTATTTGAGACAGGGTCTTGCTAAATTGTCAAAAGACTGGCCTTGAACTTGTGATGCTCCTGCCTCAGCATCCCAACTTGCTGAAATCCCAGGTGTGTGCACTGTGCCTGGTCTAATTAGGTTTTGATAACATCTAATGGGAGACCTAAACTCTCTTGCTGAAATTCTCTTTGGCCTACCCAAAAAAGAAAAGTGTTCTTATTATAGATTGTTACGTTAGTGGCCCCAAATGAATCACTTCTAAGTGGCTATGCCACTGTCACATTAATGCCGGGCTTGACAAGGAGGTTTGTTTTAACCAATGGGCCATCAGCAAATGTGACACAAGCAGAGGGTTGATAAACTCTTTCACACTGGAGTTTGCTCTTTTGCAATACTTTGCCATCACATAAGGAAGCCCCCCTTGCCGCAGTCCGGCTGCAGCAAACTAGCGGGCGGGGGGGGGTGACGAACCACTTGTGTACATTGATACAGCAGGAGAGGGAGCCATTTATTGTAGGACAACAGAGGTATTTATACATTCCACACAGCTTATCTAATTAACATAAACTAGATACAGCAGTCAACCAATAAGGAATCTCCACACTTAATGGCATTAACATAAACTAGATACAGCAGTCAACCAATAAGGAATCTCCACACTTAATAGCTCGCTGGAGTTACTTCACAAACCACTCCCTCTGGCAAAATGCCAGGCACCATCCAGACTTGTTTACAGACCTTAACATTAACCCCTCCCTCTGGCAAAATGCCAGGCGCCATCCAGACTTGTTTACAGACTCTAACACCCCCTTAAAGCTGAAGTAGGAGAGGCCAGATAGAGGAGAACTGAGGTGACAGCCACCATCACTTATAGTCATGTGAATGAGAAACTCAGCAACTGCCGGGGACCAGAAAATACCCCAAAGATGCCTTTTTGGCCAAAGGGTTATTTTGAGATGATTATTTTGTGAAACAGCAGATAGAGAAGCAGTTCTAAAAACAGAAGATACCTGTTATTCTCCATCTTCTGTCGACTGAGAATAAGATCAACCTAGTTGACAACAAAGAAAATTGCATTTCTCCAGGGCTAATTGGTTTGTTATTGGGAAAACACTGATTTGAGCAGTATTAAAAATGTGATTCATTCTAAAAAATGACTATCTATCTCCCAAATGAAGAAGTAAGTGAATTACGACTCCAACAGAGAACGCGTAGAATGTAGCCTTTGAATCACCTCTTTAAATGCCCACTGTTCCTGCTGATGTGCAGAATCACAGCCTCTGGGACAGGAGTCCCTTGTGTTTCTCCCTTGCTAGCAAAGCATAGACCTTCTTTTGTCCTTTATATCAAAAAGAAAAAAAAAAGAGGGAAAGGAGAAAATGTGCTTCAAGGTTGTACAAAATGTGACCGCATTTATAGGTTTAAACTGCACAGGGATGGGGGTGGGGGTGGTAATTATATCATTTGTTAATGAAGAATCATGATTAGTGCTGGCAGAAGTTAAGCTGTCTTGTAGAGAAGGGATTAGGTAGGGTCTCCATCTCTGAGTAGTTTGGGAGAAGGGATCTGTGGTCGAACAGGTTAGCAGAAGTTAACAACCTCTCAAAGGTCAACTCATCCAGGCATGTCTGCAGCCCAGTATATAGCTGTAGATATATCTGAGATCTGACTAATAATGGCCTCTGAACTCCATTTTATTTATTTATTTATTTATTGGGGTGGGGGTTGCTGGGGATTGAACTCAGGGGCACTCAACCACTGAGCCACATCCCCAACTGTATTTTGTATTTTATTTAGAGACAGGGTCTCACTGAGTTGCTTAGCGCCTTGCTTTTGCTGAGACTGGCTTTGAACTTGCAAGCTGCTGGGATGACAGGTATGTGCCACCGCGCCCAGCTTGATTTATTTTATTTTTTTAACATGGTACAACTATAAAGAAAACCTACATGTATAAGGGTGTCTTCATTTCTGAACCAGAAATAGAAGGATAGAAAGAGTCTCTCTTTCCAGTGGAGAAGGCACCTCAATCTGCATGATGAACCTTAACTGTGTTGGCTGTTCCTCTGGTTACCTCCCCATAACCTGTTATCCTCACACCCTTCTTCCTTTGAAATAAAGATGATATTGAAGACTGAATTCTGAGCCCTTGAGACGTATTCATTTTTCTCTAGGTATCGCCTATGCATATATACACAAGGCATACATGTTTTCTCTTGTTAATCTATTATTCCAGGGAGGACCACCTACGAACTATGAAGGATAGAGGAAAAAAGTTATCTTTGCTGCTTTTCATAACTGTCAAATGACTCTAGCCTAGAGTGATCCCAGGGGACCAAGGGTGGAGGTGCCTGGGGAAGCCCAGCTCTCGTTGCTGATCTTATTTAACAAATCTTCAAAAAGTTTCCACTATGATTTGGCAATGAAACGAAAAGGATCCCCAAACTAATCAGTGGGGCAAAAATTTGAATTTAATGAAGCAAATCTTTGTTGTTAGAGAAATGACCATTTTTATTGCATAAATGCTAAAAGAAACAACCCATTTACACACATTTACATCAATATTGTGTGTAAGTAAAAAAAAAAAAGGTGATTTTTAAAAAATATATCTAAGGCTGGGGTTGTGGCTCAGTGGTAGAGCGCTTGCTTAGCTTGCATGAGGCACTGGGTTTGATCCCCAGAACCACATAAAAAAATTTTTTAAAAAAACTAAATAAGATATTGTGTTCATCTACAACTAAAACAAACAAATGTGTCTAAATGAAGCTGGAACAGTAGTTACCCAGGTAAATATTTTTGACTCTGAAGACCATTCTATCTTTGTACCAGCTGTTCAACTCCAATATTGAAGAGCAAAAGCTGCCATAGACAACAGGTAGATGAATGAACTTGTCTGAGTTCCAATAAAACTTTATTTACAAGAACACATTGGATAGCCCATGTGCAGTAGCTTGCCAGCCCCTGGTACAGAAAAGCCCCTTTTAAAGAGTTTTATGTAAAAATTTTACAATTTTACCTAAGAACTGAAAAAGGCATTGATACAAAAGCATTGTGATTGTTTAATTAGTTTATTAATTTGCAAAGCTTTGTATTAGTGATTCAAAAAATTATGGGTCTTAGTGGCATTTTGAATTCCATAAAATACAGTGTCCGGATCTTTAAGAAATATTTTATCACCTAATGTGGCTTAATGAGAATGAATAGTGAGAAGTTGACAAGTAATGGGCTTTCGTCTAAAGATTTAGGCAAATTTGTAATTTAATCTTGGTTTGTCAGGACAACATGTCACATGACATGCAGAACTTGGTGACACTTGATTATATATATAAAATTTTAACTGATACATAAAAACAAAAACTATACATATTTATGGGGTACCATGTGGTGTTTTGACGCAAGTACATGTTGTATAATGTTAATGTTGTATAAGGTTAAACATATCTACCTCCTCAAACATCTGTCATTTTTTTATGATCAAAATGTTCAAGATCCTTCTAGCATTCTGAGATATACAGCACACAGTTGTTATCTGCAGTCACCCTTCCATGCAATCCCATGCCAGAGCTTCTTACTCCTATGGAACTGTAGTTTAAGCCCCTTTGATCAAGATGATCTGGATTTAGAAAAATATAAGGCATTTACTCAGTGAAGAATAAGTGAAAGCATCATCATAATTCATATGTTTATTTATTAATTCACTTATTTTTGGCACTGGGGAGATTGAACCCAGGGGTACTTTACCCACTGAGCTACATCCCAGTCTTTTTTATATTTTTTTAATTTTGAGACAGGGCCTTGCTAAGTTGCTGAGGCTAGCCATGAACTTGGAATCCTCCTGCTTCAATCTCCCAAGTTGCTGCAATTACAGATGTGTGCCACCATGCCTGGCTCTAAACTCATAAGTTAAAGGGTTCCTGTTCTGTTTCTGGAGAAGTTCACATCACTTCTGATAACCTTCTGTTTCTATTGCTCCTATGAAGTGATAAACATCCAGCTTAAGCATGAAGTTATTCTTTCTTCCCTCCTTTACCAAGTGGGATCAGAGTAACTTAGGAGATAGGGATCAGAGATAACTTAGAGATGCTGGATTGTGAGGCCAAGAAAGCTCAAATGGCTTGATATGTCCAGTTGCTGACGAGCCATGTGTTTTTTTTGTTTTTTTTTTTAAGAATTTTCTGCATTAGCAATGATGAGGACAAAATATCTAATGTGAACAGAGAGGCTCCCTTTCAAGACAGCAACCAGACGGTTGTAAACTGAGTATAAGAAGCAAGATTACAGCCCACTGAAACAAATTTCAGCTGTAAAAAGGGCCAGGTGCCCCATGATTCTTGAAAACAGAGATGTTAACAAAAGCACAGATGCTCACAGGATGTTAACATTGTTACAACTATCAGGGCTTAGAGCAGATAATGAGAGGAGAGATCTCTGACCAACCACAATATTATCAGCTACTAATTGTTATGGCCCTACCAGGAGCCACCTCTTAAGTCCTTCTGCTGAAAATTAACAGAGAATCACCTAATTGATGGTGATAAACTCCCATTTGGCCTGTTTTGTGGAGCAGGGTGGGTTATAGGTTATCAACTATGGATGCTATTGTTCTGTTCACGGATCTCTCCTCCATGTGGATGATGATCCAGGACCAACAGATGTTTCTGTGTATGAGCAGAGAGATAAGGAAATAAAAGTCAACCTTAGATTCAACATGATCAATAACCTCTGCCTGGAAAAAGTGTTGATTTCTGGTGCTGATGTTTTGCTATATTAAGAAAGAGAAAATCATTGAACCAATAGAATAGGGTCCCCAGGCTCTGATGAAGTAGGATTGTGTGGAACAGTCATCAACAAACCCTTGCTTCTGGTTGGATAACCTTTGGGGAGATGGAGATGAGCAAGATTAAGTTCTTATTTGTAATGAAAGAAGAATGGGGGTATGCTGAGGACTGACCACCCCCATTCTCCCCCTCCCCTGGTGGGAATTCTGTTTGTTTTATGATGATTTGAGACCTAATGATATGCCTCAGTTTCCCCTGAATGAACTACAATTTGAGTGTCAGCAGCAGATGCCCAAAGCCAGCAGGAATCCTATCATTATCAAGATGGGATCTGTTTTAAAGACAAAGACAGGCACCTAGAGAGAGAGTGGCTAGAGTATCTATTTCCTTGGCTCACTGTACTTCCAATGGTAGGTTTCTGCCTCAAGTATCTACATATTGCAGAGTGGACACTTGATTTTATCTGCTTGGGCTTCTTATTGCTTTTCTAGGAAATGATTTTTTTCACACAAATCTGGTGATTCTGGAGGCCATCTTGACTGACCCTTCCTCTCTGGTCATAGTTGATAATGGGTCTAGGTAGGTGGTATGCTCCAATCCAGCTTAAGCCAACCACATCGGCTCCTAGATTGATAGGTATCAGTCTGTTTGGGCTGCAGTAACAAACATACGCTAAAGTGGGTGGCTTATAAACATCAGAAATGTTTTACTCTCAGTTCTGAAGGCTGGGGAGTCCAAGATCAACCCACCAGAAGATTCAGTATTGGTTGAGTGCCCACTTCATCATAGATGGAGCCTTCTCATTGAGTCCTCATATAGTGGTAAGGGCTCGAATCCCATTCACAAAGACTCTACATGATTGACATAATCACTTCCCAAAGATTCATGCTCTGAATATTACCTATGGAGTTAGGGTTTCAATTTATGAATTTTTGAACACAAATATTCAGATGATAGTAGTGGGGTGATCATGGGACCTAAACTGAACCGATCGGTTCATCCTTGGAAGCTTTTGAAGTGGAACTGAAGAGATCAGCTCTTCTCTGGTGGTGAAGCTGGGGAAGATGAGTCCATTGTTGCTGTTACCGCATAAAATTGACTTTCAGAGAGAAGCAGATAGCAATGCTAGCATGTGGGAATCATGTGGTTTGTTCTTTAGCTTTTCATTTTCTGCACCTCCATTCTTTGGGAAATCATGAATCTGCAATATAGTTTCTTTGTTGGTTCAACTTCCCTCCCTGAAACACAAAGTATCCTGATTAAAATGAATCCTTAATTTGGCCATTCCAAGTGGGAGGTTAGAAATACTTGGTAGGGCTGGGGTTGTGGCTCAGTGTTAGAGCGCTTGCCTAGTATGTGTGAGGCACTGGGTTCAATTCTCAGCACTGCATGTAAACAAATAAATGAAATAAAGGTCAATCAACAACTAATTAAAAAAAAGAAAGAAACACTTGGTGATATTTCCTCCATCTTTGCTCCTTTAGTTAACTCAGTGCAATGCCACACACTCATCTGTCTGGATGATTCCATCCATGCCCACTCCGGTCTAGTCTGCATTCTATTGGAGGAGTTCACATTTATTTTTGCAGCATAGACTTTTCTTTTGAGCTCTACACTAAGTTCATTTTATTACGGACATGATAAGTCAACTTGGGTGCCCATAGATATTCCAATATTTGCATGTTGTAGTGGATTGCTCCTAAGTTTACCTATGTCAACAAATGTCATATCCTGTCCAGCAAACTGTAAGTGCTTGGAGACTCCAAGACCCTTAACAGGGAGGGATTTGCAACTGGAAGAGAAGAGATAGGCAACTTTAAGAATTTATTGCTTTTTACTGTAGGGTAAACTTTGAGATTTGACTATGGGGAGAGGTAGAGATAGGCACTGCAGGGCAAAGTACCTGCCCATGTAATGAAGGTTGGGTTCAGGCAGGGTAATGGAGGCTGTGGCTACTCAGTTGTAAGTCGAGCAGAACATTTTGCATTAGTTATGTTATTTATTTATTTATTTTTGGTACTGGGGATTGAACTCAGGGGCACCTGACCACTGAGTCACATCCACTTGACCACTGAGTCACATCTCAAGCCCATTTTTGTATTTTATTTAGATTCAGGGTCTCCCTGAGTTGCTTAGCACCTCACCGTTGCTGAGGCTGGCTTTGAACTTGTGATCCTCCTGTCTCACCCTACCAAGCTGCTGGAATTATAGGTATACACCACCATGCCCAGCTTGTTATTTAAATTTTTTATGATGGTAAGAGCCATGTAATAAAAAATTAACCATTTAATCATTTTTAAATATTCATTTCAGTGGTATGAAGTACTCTCATGTGTTCTATAGTCATCATCTCCATCCAGCTCCTGAACTCTTCATCTTCCCAGTTGGAAACTCTGTATCCATTAAATACTAAGTTCTCATTCCCCCACTCCTCCCAGGCCCTGGCAGCCACCATTTTCTTTCTTTCTCCATGGATTTTGCTATTCTGGACATGTCATGCAAATAAAATCATACAGTATGTGACCTTTTATATCTGACATATTTTATTTCACATAACATGATGTTTTCGAGGTTTATCCATGTTGTAAGCAGGTGTCCATTTGGCTTATCCAGTTGTCTGCTGGACACTTAGGTTGCTTCCAACTTTGGGTGATTACGAATAATGCTGCCAAGAATACAGCAGTTTTAAAAACAAAACAGCCTCTGAGTGTTGCAGTCCATTTGCAGGGACTCTTTTATAAGCAGCCCTGAGCCCTAAGCAACAGAGCTCTTAGGCATCAGTTCTCAAGTCACAAAGACACCACAGTGCCAACTGGTCACCCGGGAGGGGAGGACACATGCCATCTTGGAAACCAGTTCCACCAACTCATTTCTTTCTGATGGCCAATTCTTCTACTAATGAGTTAGACTGATTTTCACACGGCTTTCAAAATTCAGAGGGTTTGGTTAAACCTCTCTTGCAGATTAATAAGGCTTTTGGCTCTATCCTGCATGAATGTTCATTCAATGATTCTTGGTACAACCCATAGTCTATGTATAAAGTCATACAGAAAAGAAATGATTCATTTATAGTAACACATATAAATTTCAGAATCTACTTTTCCCACATTCTGTTCAAGAATTTGGTAATAATCAGAGAAGGGGACCCAGTCTAATCATATTTTTTTTAAAAGCAGAAGAAAAACCCAGTATAGCCAAAGCAATTCTAAGCCAAAAACCAACACTGGAAGACATCACAATGCCTAATTCCTGATTATACGACTGAGCAATAGTACACGAACTGGCATAAAAACAGACACGTAGACCAATGGAACAGACATTGTTCAGAATACAGAATACAGAAACAAACCCACACAGATATAGTCATCTGATCCCTGCAAAGGGCACCAGAACCATATGTTGGGGGGAAAGACAGGCTTTTTTAACAATTAGTGCTGGGAAAATTGGTTATTCATATGTAGAAGAATAAAACTAAATGCATATATCTCACACCTGGCACAAAGATCAACTCTAAATGGATCAAAGACTTAGAAATTATACCAGAAACTTTGTAACGGGTGGAGGAAATCACAGGGTCAACCCTCCAACATACAGTCAGAGGAAACACCTTCTTCAATAGAACTAGAATTCTGGAAATAATACCAATAATTAATAAATGGCATGGCATGAAATTAAAAACTTCTGCACAGCAAAGGAAACATTTAAGACTGTGAAGAGAGAATCTCCACAATAGGAGAAAATCTTTGCTAACTACTCTTCTAACAGAAAACTAATATTCAGAATATATAAAGAACTCAAAAAAAAAAAAAAACTTAACACTCCCCCAAAACTAATAACCCAGATAATAAATGGACAAATGAACTAAACAAACATTACTCAAAGAAGAAATATGGGTGACCAACAAACATGAAAAAAATTTCAACATAGTTAGCAGTTAGAGGAATGCAAATAAAAACCACCCTGAGATTTTATCCAGTTAGAATGGCAGCCATTAAGAATACAAATGAGAGTAAATGCTGGAGAGGGTGGAGAGAAAAGGAAAACTTTTACGTTCTTGGTGACATTGTAAATTAGAACAAATGCTATGGAAATCAATATGGAGGTCCCTCAAAAGACTAGGAATAGAACCAACATATGACCTAGCTATACCATGCCTCATCTTCTAAAGAATTAAAGTCAGCACACTCTGGCAGTATTGTGTACCCATGTTTATAGTGCACAGTTCACAATAGCCAAGTTATGGAACCAATGAGGTATCCATTAATGAATGAATGAAAAAGAAAATGTGATACACACACACACACACACACACAATGGTGTCAGCCTCAAAGAAAAATAAAATTATGCCTTTTGCTGGTAAATAGAATCAACTGGAGAACATCATGCTAAGTGAAATAAGCCAGACTCAGAAAGTCAAGAGTTGCATCTTTTCTCTTATATGCAGAAGGTAGAAAAAGTGGGGGAGGATGGGGGAGGGGAATCTCATGAAAATTGAAGGGAGACAGTGAAGTGGAGAGAAGGGACCATAGGGATGGAGGTGGGGAGGGAGAGGGGAGACACTGGGGAATAAAGTTGACCAAGTTAACACTGTTATATTGTGTGCTTGTACAAATATATAACAGCAGGTCCCATTTTTGTATATGATTATAAGGCACCAATAAAAAAAATACAGAAAAACAACAACCAAGTATGCAGCAGACTCCAGAAAGCTAGAAATGACAAGGACGCTGATACTTCCTAGATCCTCTAATTAGAAACACAGTCCTGCCAATGCCTTGACTGTAGCCCAGTGAGACCCAGGTCAGACTTCTGACCTCTACAAATGTAAAATGATAAATTTGTGTTGAGTGATTTTATTACAATAGCCACATGAAATTAATACACACCCTGGAATATGAGAACATTTTAGTATGCTTTGTTCAGTCTTCACGTAGGGTGGCTTCGTGGACTGAGGGGTGGGGATCTGTCTTTATGGTTGAGGTGCACATGGTCCCCAACTGAATCTCCACATTCTGATGAGCAGAACATGCTTCTTTCAGGCAGAAGGATCTTGTAACCTGTCCTTGAAGCCTTGATATAGGTTGTGACGCTGTAGTTGTTGCCACCAAAGTTGTTAACTGGATGCTGTTGCTGAAACTCAAGGCCACATTGAGGGCCCCAGAACTTAATACTGCCATTTGCTACCACCCACATAGGGGAAAACCCATTTAAGGGTTGGAAAGTTCTAAAAGATAAAAATGTGGTCTATATAGGGTTGAAACATGCCTAGAGCTGACCATTGCTGTGGTCCCTGCATCATGGCTTGGAGAGTTCCTTTCCAGATGGTAAGATCCTAGGACCTCAAATGTGAATGACACAGAAGATCTATCAAAGATATTTAGAAAATCATTATCAAGAGTTGAAGAAAAATTGAATCTTTTAATTGAAAGTGCCCACTGAATGCCAAGCAGAATAATTTTTTTTTAAACTCATACATTGGATACTTTGTGAAATTTCATGTCTTCAAAGTCAAAGAGAAAATTGCAAGTTTCCAAAGATAAGAACAGATTGCCTAGAAAGTAGAAAAAGCTCAGTGGTAAGGAATTTCTTATCAGTGACACTTGGTACTAAAAGTGATCAAAGCAAAGTTCCAAGGGAAATTATCCTCCCACCCCCTGTACTGATGATTGAACCCAGGGATGCTTAAGCACTGAGCCACATCCCTACCCCTTTTTATGGTTTTATATTTTATTTTGAGACAGGGTCTTGCTAAATTGCTTAGGGCCTCACTAAGTTGCTGAGGCTGGCTTTGACTTGAGAATCTCCTGCCTCAGCCTCCCCAGTTGCTGGGATGACAGGCATGTGCCACTCAAGGGAAACTGTCTTTTCTTTTTTTTAAAATATTTTCTAGTTGTTGACGTACCTTTATTTTTCATTTATTTATATGTGATGCTGAGGATTGAACCCGGTGCCTCACACATGCTAGGCAAGTGCTCTGCCACTGAGTCACAACCCCAGCCCCCAGGGAAACTATCTTAATTTCCGATTTATCTACCCAGCTAATCTGTCACTGAAGAATGAAAATGAATGGAAGAATATAAATAGTTTGCACTGCTTTCAGAACATTTATTAAATAATCATTCGAGGACATGCCCCAAGCATATAAAAATATTAATCTAAGAAAGAGATAAATTAAATATAGAAGAAAATAACAAGCAGAGAAATAAGGAAAACTCATAGTTAAGTCTAAGTAGTTATTGGAGGATTGCTTTGGAGCTTATGGCAATTATGAAGAAAATTCCCCTAAAAGTGGAGACAAAGATTGACACAAAGATTGGATAAGTATGGCCTATCTTTCCCTCGTGCCTTAATTTCTACACATGACAGAAAAGATCTTTCTGATTCCTATGGCTTCTTTTTCCTCTATGGAACTGGCTACAATTTATTTTTAATGTTGAGTCTAAGATAATGGGCA
This sequence comes from Marmota marmota marmota, assembly GCF_001458135.2. Lineage (NCBI taxonomy): Eukaryota > Metazoa > Chordata > Mammalia > Rodentia > Sciuridae > Marmota > Marmota marmota. Next base: position 7,178,670 of record NW_025999913.1, on the reverse strand, counting down.
TCCTTATTATTGACTTTAAAATGCTTTTGAAGCTGAGTGTGGTGGTGCACACCTATGATCCGAGCAGCCCGGGAAGCTGAGACAGGAGGATTGTGAGTTCAAAGCCAGCCTCAGCAAAAGTGAGGCGCTAAGCAACTCAGTGAGACCCTGTCTTTAAATAAAATACAAAATAGGGCTGGGGATGTGGCTCAGTGGTTGAGTGCCCCTGAGTTCAATGCCTGGTACCTGCTGAGAGCCATGGCCAAGTAGGAATGACGCATGGCATTTTTGATTGAAAGGTGACCCTGCTCAGGGATTAGGGTGGCTCCAGGTTTAGGGTGGATCCTGCTGGGAATAGGGCGTATCCTGCTGCCTCAGGCGCCCGCTCCTTGAGTTCCCGTTGAGTTCTCGCGGGGTTCTGAGAGTATTGGTACGCAGAGCCCTTTGGAGGGAGTGTATATTTTCCCAGAACGTGCGTGTAGAGTGCCGGTGAGAGTTCCGGAATAAAGAGTTGCTGTTGGAATCTACAAGTTTTTGTGGTGGCTCGGTTATTTTGTGCCCAGACAGACTGCGGCAGGTACCCACCCCACCCCCCAAAAAAAACCTTCAGAAATTTCACTCTTAAGAAAAATTTTTGACCATAGATTTTTAGTGAGGAGTTATAAATTTGGCTTATCCATACCAAGTGGCTTGGGATCCTTTTGCTCGATATGTATAATAATCACAAATAGGCAGAGTGTGTCTCCCTTAATGCTAGCAGCTCTGAGCTTTGAAGGCCCTTGGCTCCCAGCTCCTAGTGTTAGGGGCTCTCCCCCTTGTTCTTCTGGCAGCCAGAGCCAGCAGCTCCCAGCAGCTCTCTGGAACCCTTTCAGCAGGGTGGATCTCCCTTTGCTCTTCATCTGCCACTCTGTGACTGATAGCCACCCTCAGTGTTACCAGCCCTGGCTGCTGGCTGCTTTCAGTGCCTGCAACCTTTAGTGTTGCCAGCTCTTACTGCAACCAGTTAAGCTTGCTTTAGTGGAGTTTGAAGCCATGAACGGGCCAAGCAATACCATCTGCACCATAAAGGGAAGAAATACACGGACTGAACCAATGAGGATAAGAGGAAGTCTGTTTACAGGGTACCTGCAGACCCTCTGTTTAGTCACGGGGAGGCAGGGGCTCCTTGTGTACTCAAGTGGGACACTTGAAGCAGCATCAGAGGGATGAAGTCATTGGGGTGCATCCATGACTGAAGCCACTGCAGCCATGAGTGGCTACGAGGCATTCGGGCAGCCATGGCTGTCAAAGAGGGAAGAGAGAACATGAAAAAGTACCTTTTGGGGAGAATCAGGCCCTTTTCTTCTGTCTCAGATTCAAACCAGGTCCATGGACATTCTTAGGGCCAGCCAGGCACCCAGATCTCATCCATGTCAAAAGTGGGGGAACTTGTTATGCGTCTGGGAATGTTGCCTCACCTTGGAGAAATCTACTTTCCCAACTCTTTCTGATATTTATAGAAATAATATCCAGATCCTGTTTCTTCCCACAGGCACCATGGTTTGGTCTTTGCTGCTTTGGAAGCCTTTTTGCATACTTTGTGGTTTAAAGGTTCAATGCCTTCTTGTTTCATCCAAGTTAGAGTTTCTAGTTCTCATTCTCCTGGTGGTTCTTGGATGCTCTCCATGAAAGAAGATTGTTAGCTTTTCTCAATGATCCTAGTATCAATTTGCAAGTGTAAGAACAAAGAATATCCAAGGATATTTTGAGCATAATAACTGAAATGATATTGCTTTGAGAGAGTTTTCTCTCATGTGATGTACACGGCGTGAGTGATAAAAATCACTAGTTCGTTTTCCCTCTTGGTTAATCTGTACTTTGTTCACAGGATTCTGTCCCAGCCATGAGTTCGTAAGTGTTGACAATAGAAATTGTATTTTCTCCCCTTCACAGGCTTGATAAGGAAAATGAAATCAGGAAGAGATGGATGTCACAAGAAAAATCCCAGGGAGCTAAAAATGTGTAAAACAAGAGCAGTCAGGCAAGCTGCAGGAAGAGAAGTGGTTGGGTTGAATTGTTTGTTGTTCTCTTGGGGCGACGGGCAGATTTGGCAGATGATTGTAAGAGTTTCCTTCAGCATGATACATCCTTACTTTAGAAATGTCAAGTTATCTTCAAAATGGAAAATTTTACTGTGCCATCATGAGATGGGGCCAAAAATAACTGCTGCAAGTCAGATAACCTGCTTGGAGTGTTCACTCCACTATGTGTTAGATGGTGACAGGGTCTGCATCTCTCAGAGGAAAAATCACAATAGGCTTCAGGTCATGGAACTGTTGTGATAAATGGAGATGATCCATATAAAACACCTGGCCCATTCTGAGAACTGAATCAATGTGAATACTGAGGTTTTTATAGGGATCCAAGCAATCATCTCAGGTCCCTTTAATCTAGCAATGGTCCCCTGAAACAACTCTTTTGTATACATCCAGCTGATGCTAAGTAACTGATTGCTCTCTGAACATGAACGTGAATTCTGGGGGAGTCATGTGGCCCTTGCTGTCACCACAAACATGACTCGAAGGCCTAGTGAGCATTATCACTTGACTCTGAAGTATGGATTGTAAAATTTTTTTCTTATAAATAAGATTACTAGCAAAAAACTAAATTTAATATGTTAAAATATTTAAATGTAACTTAATACACTAATAAAGAAGTTCTGGGAAAAATACTACTTATTAGTAGTATTATTTAAATATTTACTGTGGCCTTCAAGGGAATAAGTTCATTCAGGAATAAATATTTAATGTAACCATGTATAAAGAATTTAGGGCACTGAATGAGACTTAGTGTCTTCAGCCCAGGAAAGTCAGAGAAATGAACCTCTGTCTTTCGACAATTCTTTTTATTTTAAGCCTATTCAAATAGCTCCCAAGTGGAACCTTCTCTGTCTAGGGAAGTATGGTGTGAATAGAGGGAAAGGTTCTAATTCAAGATTTACTCCCAGATTAGAAACTAATGGGAAGGTGGGAGTCAATGGAGAAGAAGAATTGAAGGATGCTTCAAAAGTTCTGCTAGAACAAAGACGAGGAGGCACAGGAAGTCGAGCAGTCTGGGAGTGAGTGGGTGGATTCTCTCAGGGGTGTTTCAACAGGCAGTTAAAAGAAGTGTCCTCTGTCTGTTAGGTCACTATGTATTGATCATAACATACCTAAAAGTGAGACAGCCAGTCTTCCTGTGCACCTTCATGGTGCATTATGATCCCCTGTACCATGAAGCCCTCAGCACCTCCCAGAAAGTCCCCTGCCCTCCAGGCTAACTGAACCCTAACCGGATCAAGCTTTTTCATCACATTTCACGTCTGCAGGAAACGATAGAGAAACAAATTAAAAACCAAACAAGAAAGCAAATCAGTCAAATCTGAAATGTGGGATGGTCTACAAGATAAAAGATCTGTTCCAGAAGACCAGAAGTCTCGAGGAGATTTAAGAAACATTTATGAACAAATATGAAACATGTTCCGATCCTTATTTTGACAAACCAATTGTTCTTTTAGACAATTAGAGAAATTTGAATTGAGTATTCATTTATATTAAAAGAATATTAATTTCATCCAGGTGACAATGACATTATGTCTGATAAGAAATGTCCTATTTTTTTTTCTTTTGAGGTGTACAGTGGAGTGTTACAGGGGTGAAATAAAACAATAGATGGCACTTTCTGTGAAGTATTCCAGTTAAAAATATAGTGGAGGGAGGTAAGTGTAACAAGGATAGCACTTTATAGATGATTGTGAGATTGACTGATAGAATTATGGGAATTCATTATTCTTTACTATTACAGTATTAAAATGCTATAATCTGGAGTATAGTTACCAACAAATAAGGTAAAGAAATTAACCTCATACTTGGAAATTAGACTAATTTACCATTTCTTTGCACATTATAGAATTGAATAGATAGAATATGCAAAAGACTCTACTAAAAAGCTGTTAAATAGATAAGAACTTAGTAATTTGGCTAAGTTGAAAAATGATATTAAAAATTAACAAATTTTATCATTTTTGTTCATTTCAAAAGTATACATTTTATAATTTTTATTTATAATTTTATATGTAAAATAATCAGAAGAACATCATGGAAGGTATTTTCCTATTTACAATAACTTCAAAAATGAAAAAAGTTTCAAAATCTCTTTATTATAGAAAATTTCAGGGGCTGGGGTCGTGGCTCAATGGTAGAGCACTTGCCTCACATGTGTGAGGCACTGGGTTCAATTCTCAGCACCACATACAAATAAATAAAATAAAGGTCCATCAACAACTAAAAATATTTTTTAAAAAAATAAAATTTCAGACATAAAAGTTAGAACAATAATTCACCCTCAAATACTCGTCAAACTGGTGGTGCACACATCTGTAATCTCAGTGGTTCAGGAGGCGGAGGCAAGAGGATCATGAGTTCAAAGCCAACTTCAGCAACTTAGCAAGGCCTTACCTAAGTAAATCAGCTAAACACTGTCTCCAAATAAAATATTTAAGAAATGGTTGGGGATGTGACTCAGGGGTAAAGTACCCTTGGGTTTCAATCCCTGGTACAAAAAAACAAAACAAAACACAAAAAACTATCAACCAGTAAAAACAATGATAAAGAGAGAACTAATAATGATGCACCTCCCTAGCCACCTTCAGATTATTTTGAAGCAAATGTGTGACATCACAATATTTTAATTCTTAAATATCTCTATATGTATTTTATTTATACATTATTATTATTATTTTAGAGTTTTAACCCAGGGGTAGGGTTTTAACTCTACCTCTGAGCTACATCTGCAACTCTGTTTTTTATTTTAAGACAATATCTTGCTAAGCTGCCCAGGCTGACCTTGAACTTGCAGTCTTCTTACCTCAGCTTCCTGAGCCACTGGGATTACAGACAGGCGCCTCTGAGCCTGTCTCTCCATGTATTTTTAAAAAATAGAAAACAGTGGGTTGGAGAACCAGGAGAGGACATCTACATTTTCCCGCAGTCTGGGTGGGCACAAATCACGAGCCACTCAGGCAGGAACAAACTTTATTTCTGAACTCCACCAGCACACTCCCTGGGAACTCTCCCGAACGCCACCCACACGGCTCCTCCAGGAACACACCACACACCAACCGGAACTCCCACCACCAGAACTTCACCAACCAACGCGAACTCTTCAGGAATCCCCCCAAGAGCTCAACCGGAACTCAACGGGAACTCCGTGAGAACTCAAAAGTCATCATCTTAATGGCTCCTGGCGTCACCTCTCAACCACTACTTCTGGCAAAAATGCCATGCGTCATCCCGACTTGGCTGTGGCCCTCAACAACATTTTTTGGCTAGGAGGGTAGATTTTGGCAGAGAATATGAAGAGGAGACTCTATTTCTTAATGAGAGAACTTTGCTTTTCTCTGATATGTTGAAGAGCTGGTAAACTGTCTTAAGTGATACTCCTTCCCTTCAATATGCCTTTCTTAGCTTTATATATGTTGAAAGAAATAATATCATTTGAGGAACGCGTGTCAAGCAGGAACCTTGGCATAGGTTTGGTTTCAATGGTTTTAAGGCTTAATTAATGAAATGCCTTGATCAGCCTTCCAAACATTTTTATATATGAATACAACAGACTAAGGAGCTGGGTCTCCTGGTATACTCACATGCCTGGTACTTATCAAACAAAGCTATCATCAATGACTTGGGAAAGATGGAAAGAGGTAATATAAAATCTTCATGTGGCAGTACATTGAGCTCCATAGAGACAGCGCCGGGGCAAGTGAGAGCCGGACGGGCACTGGGCGACTCTGTGCCTCGCTGAGGAAAAATAACTAAACATGGGCAAAGGAGATCCTAAGAAGCCGAGAGGCAAAATGTCATCATATGCATTCTTTGTGCAAACTTGCCGGGAGGAGCACAAGAAGAAGCACCCAGATGCTTCAGTCAACTTCTCAGAGTTTTCTAAGAAGTGCTCAGAGAGGTGGAAGACCATGTCTGCTAAAGAGAAAGGAAAATTTGAAGACATGGCAAAGGCGGACAAGGCCCGTTATGAAAGAGAAATGAAAACCTATATCCCTCCTAAAGGGGAAACAAAAAAGAAGTTCAAGGATCCCAATGCACCCAAGAGGCCTCCGTCGGCCTTCTTCTTGTTCTGTTCTGAGTATCGCCCCAAAATCAAGGGAGAACATCCTGGCCTATCCATTGGTGATGTTGCAAAGAAACTGGGAGAGATGTGGAATAACACTGCTGCAGATGATAAGCAGCCTTATGAAAAGAAAGCTGCCAAGCTGAAGGAAAAATACGAAAAGGATATTGCTGCCTACCGAGCTAAAGGAAAACCTGATGCAGCAAAAAAGGGAGTTGTCAAGGCTGAAAAAAGCAAGAAAAAGAAGGAAGAGGAGGAAGATGAGGAAGATGAAGAGGATGAGGAGGAAGAGGAAGATGAAGAAGATGAAGAAGAAGATGATGATGATGAATAAGTTGGTTCTAGCGCAGTTTTTTTTTTCTTGTCTATAAAGCATTTAACCCCCCTGTACACAACTCACTCCTTTTAAAGAAAAAAATTGAAATGTAAGGCTGTGTAAGATTTGTTTTTAAACTGTACAGTGTCTTTTTTTGTATAGTTAACACACTACCGAATGTGTCTTTAGATAGCCCTGTCCTGGTGGTATTTTCAATAGCCACTAACCTTGCCTGGTACAGTATGGGGGTTGTAAATTGGCATGGAAATTTAAAGCAGGTTCTTGTTGGTGCACAGCACAAAGTAGTTATATATGGGGACGGTAGTTTTTCATCTTCAGTTGTCTCTGATGCAGCTTATACGAAATAATTGTTGTTCTGTTAACTGAATACCACTCTGTAATTGCAAAAAAAAAAAAAGTTGCAGCTGTTTTGTTGACATTCTGAATGCTTCTAAGTAAATACAATTTTTTTTATTAAAAAAAATAAATAAAAAAAATAAAATAAAATAAAATCTTCATGTGATTAGCCAGGGGTCTGACACGTGCTAACAAGAAAGGGTTGGGGATGTGGCTCAGTGGTAAAGTATCCTTGGGTTTCAATCCCTGGTAAAAACAAAACAAAACAAAACAAAAAAAACAACTATCAACCAGTGAAAACAATGATAAAGAGAGAACTAATAATGATTCACCTCCCTGGTTTTTCAGCACCTTAAGCACCAATAAATTTCAGTCAACAATAAAGTGAGTGTTCCAACTTAAAAAAAAAAATAGAAAATAGTGGGGCCTAGTGATCCAGGTGCTTGGAAGTCTAAGGCAAGGGGATTGCGAGTTCCAGACTAGAGAGACTCTGTCACAGAATAAAATAAAAAGAGTTAGGGATGTAGCTCAGTGGAAGAGAACTTCCCTAGCATGCTTGTGCCCTGGGTTCAACCCCCAGTCCTGAAAAAGAAAGACAAATAATAAATAGACGAAAGGTAGATTTTAAAAGAGAGATTCTGTTGATCCTGTGGGATATTATAAATGTTAACGATTAATTTAAAACTGTGGTATTAATAGGAGGGAAGTTTGTGGGTTGTGGGTACAGGATTAAAAACCTAATTCTTAACAGGACATTACTGCTTATTTATTTATTATTTGAGAAAGGGTCTCACTGTGCTTCCCAGGCTGGCCTCAAATTCCTGGGCTCCAACAATCCTCCTTCTTCAGCCTCCTTAGCAGCTGGCATTTACAGGAGTGTTCCACTGTGCCCAACTAGGATGTTGCTTTTTCACATTCAAATTTCATATACGAAAAGAGGCAGAATGAACATATTGCTCAGATGGAATTCATCAATGGGAGAAACAGCTAAAATACAATAGGGCCTTTGTTGACTGACACTACATGTGGAGAGAGCAAGGTTAGTGGTAAAGTACCCTTGGGTTTCAATCCCTGGTACCAAAAAAAAGTTCTTTATTCTTTACTCTAAGAACTCTTCTAATAATACTTGATTTCAAAATCATCATTACATATCACCTTGATTTAAAAATAAAAATTAACAAGCAAAAAGGGAATGAAAAAGGAAATCACACTTGCCTGGAATCTTCTTAAGTGTAATCCCTAAGTGTTCATCTGGACTGTAGGTATCTTGGGACCACTGGAGTAACTCATGGCTATCTTATTAAAAAGAGCTCAATGGACACATTTCCTGGTAGGGACAACCAAAGTCCATCTTGAGTTGATACAGTGGCAGGCTCTTCTTTCTAGGTTTCTTTAGGATACAAGAAGTATGTTCTGGTTCTATGAGCATTTTTTTTTTATCCTTTTTCCAGATTTCCGAACAGACACTGGATGAGGATTGATGTTTTTTCCATTCAATGTTTTCAAATTCCAAACTGTCTCCCTGTGGGTTTTCAGGAAGCATCCTGACTAGGAATGTTAATGACAAACCTCCGCTGAACGCCTGACTCTAGAAGATCTCTCATGATGTCCGGGTCTTCCTGGATTTCGAATGTGCCCCCATGAGTCATAGACTCAGATTCCAAGGATGTAAAGGCATTTGAGAAGCAGTTCACTAATTCCCTCAGAGCAGTTTCAAGTGTGGCCACCGTCTTTGTGCCTAGAGTAGATATTTTGAGGAATGTCAATACCTTGGAAGAGCTGTTTGAACCCACTAAAATCTTCACTGATGGGTATTACATGTGTCAAAGATTGCCCCTCCTGACAAAGAAGTAGTGATGCCCAATAGGAAGAGCAAGGATCTATCCCAAACATTGTGGCTAAAGCACTTGACAACATTTGTACTGCCTTCCCGTCTACAGCTATCACACGGGCTTGTCGTAGGGAAACATCTTCCTTTCCATGCCTACACCGGCCTTTGGACTGCCTGATGTTTGGTTGCTATATTGGCAGAAGAGACATTTTGCGCAGGGACCTACAATCTACAATATTTGTACAATATTGTGACTATGATTATAATTTGAGCCATAACGATACAAAGGTGACCATCTCTACAACTTCATTTTTGATACCTTGGGGTGGGGATAGAGTGATGTCATCCTTTGTTGGGAGTTTTTGTTTTGTTTTTTTAAGTTTCTAAAACACTTCACCTCTCTGGAAGTCTCTAGACTGGGCCACTCTATCCGCTGCACTCACTTAACCAGATTCAGTTTGCCTATTTCTCTCCTGCATTTTGGTTGCAGGCCACTGCTGACGGAACAGTGTTTTGTGATACTTCCAACTTGATGGCTACGTTCTGATCTCATTTGGGGTTACTGTTACCAAGGTCACGCAGGGCCACACGCTCCCCTTTCTGTCTCATCTGACTCTAACTGGGGAAAGGATGAGGCTCATTTTCTGTTCCTATATGTCATAGCTGTGTCTGGTTACGCATACCCCTCCTGTTTGGCTAGGTCTCCCTGAGTCTGCCTCTCTGGCTACACTCCAGCGATTTCCCATCAGACTTGTCATTTTCAGCCCTTTATGTGGGAGGCTCCTTCCAGAAATCTGTCCTTTCAGGTGGGAGTACTCTATTAGGTGGGGCTTGGTCTTGGTGGTTTTTATCTAAAGTGCTCAGCCCGGTCCTGACACATCTAGGCACTCCGCAGATTCTTCTAGTGATTAATTGAATAGGATGACTCATTCCCCTCATTTATTTACTTTTGAAGGATCCCTGGCAAACTCGGGTGGCAGCATCTCCCCACAACCACCTGGGGTTTTTGTAAAGACAGAATCTCCCTGTAAACTTGTAGATTATAGAGAATTGAGGACTAAATTGTAAAACGTGTTCTATTACTCATATGTATTAATGATTTTGATTATCAATACTTTTGAAACTTTGCCTTCACAGGTAGATGTGTATATCCTCATATAAATTTTCTAGATGGTCAAAATGCATGTCTTTACAAACCAACTCTCTTTTTTAAATTGTTGGCAGTTTTTCTAAAAAGTAGTATGTTTTCTCTGCCTTCTCCAATAAGCTATACACTAAAGATAAAAATGCTTTTTGATGACCCTCTGAATCACATAAGGAACTATATTATTTTACCATAATTTTTTAGAAATTTGGCTCACACTATTCATCCTTCCATCTATAGCCACTTTTATTTTATTTTCCTGTCTCTTGGTCCTTCTATAATATAGATGACAACAACAAAAATTGTGAGTTATTTCTAGGAGCCAGGCCCTGTGTCCTATACCAAGTGCATGCACACACACACACACACACACACACACACACACACCCGTGAGCATGCACAGATGGAATTTCTTGACTCTGGCACATGTGGCCCAAAATATTCTGTAAATGGACTTTGGATGGGGGAGCTATTGCTACACGTGAATATTGCCTTTTACAAGTTTCAACCTGAGTTTAAACACCAAGTCTTGACCCCCAGAAATCTTGATCCCTCAGAGGTGTCGTTTTAAATCTTCTCTCTGGCAGATTTCCTAATAGCGCCTTGAGGAGACTCCACAATTGCCAAGACATCATCTTTGCATCCCCTATAAAGCTCTAGTCTCGTGCCAATGTAATGCCTCCTTCTCCTGCCACTGACCGGGGCCCTGGATGGGGGGAAGGGCTGGGTGGCGGGATGCAGGCTCGGTTCCTTCTTTCAGCTCAGCCTCCCTCACTCTGAGCACCCCTGCCTTCTCTCCTCCCGTGGCAGCTGCTCGCAGTCTGCATGTCTTCACCTGGCTCACGCTCTTCCACATGTGTGGGTAGTTCTCTGGCCAGGCTGCAAGCCCTCTTGGGCAAAATTAGGGCAGGATCAATCAAGTCCTGTTTCCTTCTGTTGTGTTCCTCGGAGCCAGAGGCGATCTCACGTGTCATTGTCACACCAAACAGCGGCTGATTCTCTTCCTCCACTTTGCCACCTCTCTCTGCCTGCTCACCTGGATGAGGTGCTCAGCCATAAATTTACTCCTTGAGCAAAGATCTAACCGTAGGAGCAGATGCCAGTCCTTGTGCAAATGCTTTCAACTTTTCAAGATACCCTTGGCCCTCTCACTTGGCTGGGGATGGTGAGTCGGTGAAAGTGACAGCCATCACTGTCTCATAGTTGCTAAATCACATCTATGATGAGGCTTTCCACCCTGTTCAGGCTTCGACTTATATTAGGGACAAAGAAACATTTAGAACAGGGACCTACAGTCTCCAGCCATAGGTGATGGATAAAGTTTTGTTAGAACACAGCCATACTGAGCATAGTGGCCTGTAATCCCAGCTACTTGGGAGGCTGAGGTAGGACAATTGCAAGTTCAAGGTCAGCCTGGGCAATTTAGTGAGACCTTGTCTCAATAAAAAAAATAAAAAGAGCCAGGGACCTATATACAGATTGAACTCTATAGGTTCAATGCACGGTACTGCAAAGTAAAACCCCAAAACAGCAGCCATGTTTACTCTCTGTCTTTGGTTCTAAAAGGAGAGATGAGTAATTGTAACAGAAATCATGTGACCCACAAAGCCTTCAATATTTACCCTCTGGCCATACACAGAAAAATTTTGCTGACCCTTGGGTTAGAGAATCATGGTTGATTTAATTAGGCTGATTTTGTGTTATATATTTGGTCTGTTGGCATCTAGAGCAGCAGCTTGGTTCAAGTCAATGCCCTCTTAAAATTTTTATTTAACAATGTGTCTATGCATGTGTGTGTCCATATATATGTGTATGTGTGTACACATACACATATATTCGCCCATGGATTCTCATTTTGGTCATTGGATTGCAATCTGTTGCTGTATTTATTTATTTACTTATTTTTAACAGGGATTGACCCTGGGGCACTCAACCACTGAGTCACATCCCCAGCCCTATTTTGTATTTTATTTGGAGACAAAGTCTCACTGAGTTGCTTAGTGCCTCACCATTGCTGAATCTGGCTTTTGAACTCGTTATCCTCCTGTCTCAGTCTCCCGAGCCACTGGGATTACAGGTGTGTGCCACCACGCCTGGCCTCATTATTTATTTTGGTGCTCAAAGTGTCCTAGGTTGAGCCACTAGGAGCCCTTTATGGTGATTCCTGATCCTTTAAATTCAAAGGAATGTATCACTTGTCAATTAGCATCACTTTTTTAGCACTTCCCTCTTTCCTGTGCAACAGGATGTTCCAGGCCCATCTCATACCTGCCCCTGCCCAAGCTTCCCAACCAGTTTTTTTCTCCAAGGAGCCCCTTGACAGGCTGAATTTTTATCAAGGTCAAAAAGCACATTGGTGAAGGCAAGTCCTGATGCCCAGCCACAGTCCATGTGATCATTTGCAGATGACAAAACTGCAATCTCAATGTCTCACCTGCAGACCCGCCTTCCCAGACAGCCTCGTCTGAAGCCCTAACCCGCTGCGTCTATTCTCCTGTGAATAAGCCACACACTGCTTTCTTTTCTCCACAGCATTTAAACACTGTCTAAAATTATCTTCGTTGGAATATTTTGTAATTTTTTTTCTCACTCTAACTAGAATATAAAGAACCTGCCAATCTTTTTTTTTTTTTTTCTTTTTTAAGTTAATGGTGACTAGGAGACATCACATTTGACTTGCTTCAGATATAGAACCAGATGTGGAACCAGTCATAATCTTTCACATTCTTTTGTTAGAAAATAAAATACAAAATGTTCTTGAAAATTTACAAAGACACATTTTTAATAAGTTCTATGAAGACAAGTCTGCTGATTTTCAACAATTAGCTCAATGCCCGGCAGGTAGAAAGTGCTTACATAATTGTGTTTATGGGGCAGGCTATATGGGCAATGACCAAACAGACTCCATTTTGCCCTGAGACTCCACGTCATGTAAGAAATGCTTCTCCCATGGAAAGCCCTGCCTCTGTACCCATCAGCAATTGCTTAGCAGAGCATGTTTTGGCAACACAAAATGGTAATTCTTATGTAATGTAAAAGTGTTCTCTCTTTGGCTCCCATTTTTCTTGGACTATGTACCCTGTCAGAGATTTATTGTCCTTAGTAACCATTATCTGACTTGTACTCACCTAAGGACATTTTGGCCCAATCCCTTTTCTCTTGTGATTTTTGATCTCATGACATTTGTTTATGGTATTGAATCATAGCAACAGCCACTTATGCTTTAATATGGGTTTGGACTATAAAAGGTGTACTCAGACCCTGGGAGGAGGTTGAAGGGTGTAGACTTGCAACCTGCCCCTTGGCCCACCAGCTGGTGGATCCAGACTGCCAACTGGTGAATAAAGATTCCATCTCCTGCTTTAAGTTCGACTCAGTGATTTATTGCAATCTCGCCCTAACACAAGTAATCAAAAATAAACACAGAGATTAATACAGGTGGGAGTCAAATATTCCTAAGAAAGCTTTCAGTCATAAAATAATGCTGAGAAAAACCTGACCCCTTTGTCACGTGCATAATGAGTATCCACTGTTACCATGGGAGGGACTCCAGTCAGCCTTAATACATACTATAAACCTAGAACTTGACCCTGGCACAGTTAAATATGTAAAAGATGGAATGAAATCTTCCTGTTCAAAAATCCTTTGCAAACACAGCAGTGTGTCTTTATTCTTATTTTTATTTGTAGAAGTTTTAAAAAGACATTTCCTCATTTTCACCATCCTTTAAAAAAGCTTCTCTATCACATATCAGGGTAGGGAAATTTCCATGCATGGCAATCACTGTAATATCAGTGTTTTAGTTAATTTCCTACATTTCAAATATTTCTCTATTGCGTATTTAAGTCATTCTGTTGCTTTCTGTAGCTGTTACCCCTAAAGAATCTTGTGTTGTTACTCTGGTTATTCTTTAAACTATTCCTCTTCTGTTGGGTTATCTTTGATAAACAACACTGGCAAGTCTAATTTAAATGCTTTCTGCAGGGTTATCTGTAAAGCCATGGTGTAAATGCTAATCATGGCCTTACCTCACCTCACCTGCTCAGAGGTAGGTCATGAAAGGCGTTTGAGCACCAGAGTTTAAGTGTGTAGAAGTGGCGGTAATCAGTGCTTTTCCTCCTCCCTTGCAGTGAACCATTACATCTACTCAATAAGAAATGAATCTGAATCCAGGGCTTATAACCACTGATCTATGAGACCACAGGTCACATTTTAACCTCTGAATACCTGCTATTTTCTTCTTCACCACTTTCTCGTGAGCTTGCTTGGAGGTTCTAGCAGGGGACCACAGCTATTCATTCATGCTTGACAGAAGAACATTCGTTTTTATGGTGAGCCCAGATTCAGGAGGCATGCACACAGAGCCATTAGGGAGGAAGGGGACAACTACCTATCCAGCCAAATCAGCCAAAATCAACACTGGTGATCCCTGGGGTGACAGATGTCACAGCCAGACAGCCCTCACATCTCTCACCACTCTCAGTGATGTGACTATGGAAGCTCTTCTCTTTTATTCTTCTCAATCATTTCCAGAGTCTGAAATAGAGATGTATAGAACTTCCCTTTTTGAAAGTCAGTCTGTTTGGGCTGCTGTAACAAAAATACCCAAAACTTGGGTGGCTTCTAAATATCAAAAATTTATCTCTCATGGTTCTAGAGGCAGGGAAGATGTCAGCCAGCTTGACATCCGGTGAGACCACTTCATGGTTCATAGATGGCACCCTCTTGCTCTCATGGTGAAGGGGTGAGGGACTTGCTCATAAGGGCACCAGTCTCTATCACGTCTTAATGGTCCCACCTGCCAATACTATCACATTGGTGACTAAGTTTCGACTCATGAATTTGGGGAGTACTCTCAAAATTGTCAAGGTCATCAAGAACAAGGAAAGTTTAAGAAACAGTCACAGCCAAGAGGAGCCTGTTGGAGAAGGATGACTAAATCTAGTGTGTTATCCTGGGTGGGATCTGGGATAGGAGAAGAGCATGAAATAAAAAGTAAGGGAATCTGAAGTATAAAGTTGAATGGTGTTGTATTGACATTGGCTCATTCACTTCGACAAGTGTACCACACTAATGTAAGATGTTAATAATGGGGGGACAGAATATGGGGTACCTGGGAACTCTGTACTTTCATTTTCTAAATTTATTCTAAGCTAAATAGTTTATTTTTAGAAGGTCTAAACTAGTAGGTCGGGAAAGGATATAATTTCTATTATGTACCCATATAATCAACTTATTTTGAAAAAAGTATGTGTGTTTTTCCATTTTCTGTAAACACATTCACATAAGTGCTGTCTACCTTCAGGAATGTGCTATGTAATGCAGAAGCCATGAATCACATGTGTCTGTTTAAATCAAGTAAAGCTAAATAAGGTTAAAAATAACATTTCTCTGCCATATGGAGAAATACTAACACACTTCAAGTGCTCAGTAGCTCCTGTGCATGCTGGCTACCCTACTGGAAAGCACAGATATAAAGAATTTTTGTCACCATAGACATTCTTACTGACAGCACTGTTGGAGATGCATGCATATTTAGTGTGTATGTCACTGCAGTTTGCAAAAGCTGTACCTAACATACATCAGAGTGATTACCCTTAGGGAGGATAGTTCACTTTTTATTTATATTATCCCATATTATTTCACTTATATTCTATATTTTGTATTAGTTTCAATTTATGAGCATCTATTCTCATTACTTTGTGGTCTGAGATGTTTTTCATTTTAGCTTTAAGATATTTTTCATTTAAACAATGGTATGTAAGATGCCTTCACGAGGTTACTTTCCATGTGTCCATCAGAAGTGATATTTATTTAGCAAACTTACAGCTGAAGTGCTGCTCAAAAACTTTAGCATTTGATAAGCAAATCGGATAATATCAGCACAAAATTTTTTCCTAAATTATGTCTTGAGTTTCAAAAAATGAATTCACAGCGCAAGCAAATGATAACTTATTCTCGCCTCAATTTTTTAAATAATTGTGCCTAATTTAAATAAAGTTGATCTTTGCTTTCTCCTCTATCATTTCCAATTACTCTCCCAACACCCTGCAAAGGGAAAGTTTAATTATCTGGCCAGTGGACTCTCTCTCTCTCAGCTTCCTGATCACCAGGTGAGCTGCTTCCCTTTGCTGAACTCTCCCGCCATGATATTCAGCCTTACCTCCAGTCTTGAGGAATGGAGCCAGCCTTCTATGGACGAAGACCTCTAAAACCATGAGCCCTCAAATAAACCTTCCTGCTTTCCAGTTGTTCTGGTTGGGTCCTTTAGTCACAGCAGCGAGAAAGCTGACTAAAGCAATGTTCTTATCGGATTTCAAGCAACCACCAAATAAACATACACAATATCCCCAAAGGTGTAAAACAATATATTAATTTATTTCCAAGAAAAAAACCAGAACATTATCAAAAACAAACATGGCTACAGTAGTTTCAGGGCTTCTCGATGGGCTAGCAGAAATCTACTAGCTCGAACACTCCACTCCACTCTTCCAAGATTATTGAAGCTATAGGAGAGATGACCAGCAAGGGACGTGTAAACATCTTCTATTCCAGAAAAACATCTCATTCTATATGAGTAAGATCCAGTGTAAAACAGTTCTTCTTCTCAGGTGTTTCACTTAACTAACAAGTTGAAAAGAGACCATTTTTAGACTTCACTCTTGACCCTGGATGTGTTTCCTACCCTTCGACCCTTTACTGCCCAATACAGTTCCTTTTTTTTTTTTTTTTCAGTAACAGGAAAAATAAAGTTTTATCATAGTCATTCCCTTTAAATATGATTAACATTCAATAGGAACAATTATAGAAAAAAAAATAAAATTGTGTTAATTAAATCTATCATCTGTTGTAGTCATTGTTTTCATTAGAATAAATAAATATTTAGGAATTCAGTGG
The DNA here is from genome assembly GCF_001458135.2 of Marmota marmota marmota. Classification (NCBI taxonomy): domain Eukaryota; kingdom Metazoa; phylum Chordata; class Mammalia; order Rodentia; family Sciuridae; genus Marmota; species Marmota marmota. Next base: position 7,162,002 of record NW_025999913.1, on the reverse strand, counting down.
ATTAGAGGAATACTAGAGTAGACTTCACATCTTTCTGAGGTGCCAGAACTTTTTCTCAATATTAACACTGAGATCATGCTTAAAATCTACCTTCTCTGGTATAGTAAATATGGCTTCATTTCATTTTATTTCATCTTCTCTCAATATGCCAGCTCAGGAAATGAAGACCGGTAAGAGAATCCCAATTTTCAGACAAAGAATGTGCTTACTAATGCTGATTAACCCAAGCCTCAGTTACTTCATCTGCAAAATGGGGGTGGCTCAGGCTGCCCTCATGAGACTCCCATGAGGGCAGATGAAAGGAGACATATTGAGGAGCCAGCAGAATGCTTAGAACACTACTCGCTTCAGATTCTGTATCCTCCTCCTCTCTTTCAAATGATCTCTAATTTAACCCTCATTTTGTGATTACTGATTTCCTTGGCCTAATTCCACAATAGTTAACTGCGCCTAGGGATGTGTTCAATACAACACTTCGTAAGCTTCTCCAGACCAGGCTTTTCATTATTAACGTTATTCCCAAGGTTTTAAGAACCTTCCATCTTCATTTTCTTCTTGTCTCAGCATGGGTCTAAAGGATCATAAATGCTCAAGAACTATTCCCTGAATGCAGGCTGAATGAATGGGTGAGGAATAAATGACACTCAGTCACCCACAATTAAAAGCCTTTAAAAATCAAGGCACTCCCGTCAACACCAAGCAGTGTACAGCCACTCAGAGAATAGTACAGTGTAGTTAAAAGCCTTGCAGAATTTGGTGTCTGTTTTGCAAGTAGGATAATTTGGGGGGAAGGGAGCCACAGAAGAAGTAATTCATTCTGAGGTATTTCCAACTTGAGACGAGACTCATGTAACAGCACCTCTAGGAATGCCTTCATTCTTGTGAGGACTTTTCAGTGTTCTCAGTGAAAAACATGCAAGAAAGATCAAAGAATGTTCTGGCATAAGATGGAGAAACATTATGTGCCCGCAAGGTTCTTTCCCTGAAGCAGAGGACGGTGACTCCTATCTTAAAGCACATCCTCTGTCTCGTTAATGGCTTTACACCATATACAGAACTTCAGACATGGGTAAACTGAAAATGTTAGTGTGGAAACTCATGAACAAGATCTATTTTTGTTTAGAACAAATTGTTGTGTTACCCAGAAAGCTGTCTCTGGGCCCATGTGTGGTTATGCACAGAGTAAAGACCATTAAGATGTTATAGAGGATTCCTTTTTTTTAAAAGAAACCGAATTCTTTTTTTTTGTCCTAAATAGGATTATCTACCATCCTACTTTCTATTAGAATATATTTATATTATGAGTATCTGGTGCAAAGATCCGATGGTATTTAAATTTGTCATTGATCGTAGGAATAGTCCAACCCAGAGGTGAGCAACAAGAAGCTGCCAAACCAGCCAAAGGGCTGGGATCGCTCTGCCCAGCCATCCTGTCGTGTGTTTCACAGTGTCCAGTGGATATTTTAAGCATAATTATGTGGCCAGGTCCTGAAGCCATGACTGTGGTCCTGAAACCATCTCTTGCAAAGAAGGGCTCTTCTGTCCAACTGCAATTCCCCTGCAGACGTGAGCTGCTGATCAAAAATACCAGCTGGGCTGTATGGCGGTTTCACTCTGATTGAGGGTTCTTTCTCGAAGCCTCAGTTCTAGGCATTCCACGGTAAGGGGATACTTATGGAGCTCAAACTTGTTAGCAAACAGGCTTTGCGAATTCATCAGCCACTTTAAGTCTCCGTTGCCATAGATACAAATGCCATGTACGTAGTGGCCTGCAAAGGACAGAACAAAAACACAGTCAAAACATGCTTGTTCTCAAAAGTCAAGGGCGGAAAGGTAGAATTGACTGCCAAGGAGGTAACACTGCCCCAAGTGTTAGGAGGTACAAAGAAGTGTGACTGGATAGTCCCAGCCTAGGAGGGGCTTAAACTCCCCTTAGGAGGTCAAGAGCTACAATTATGCATTTGACAAAGATGAGAATTAAATAGCACAAGGAAATGGCATAGTAAGTGTCCCGAGGTATGCGATATGTTGGAGAATGAGAGTTGTGGGTGAGAAGTTCTGGAAGGGTACAGATGGCAGAGGCCGTTAGGGGTTATGTTGGCTAAATCTCTTCCCTGGGACTGAGGCTCTGGTCTAGCTTTTCCAAGTGCCGACTTTCACACTTCTCCTTAGATGGGTAATAAGCCTCAGAATGAAATGTCAGCACTGAACTTCTTTTTCTGTTTTTTTAAGGTACTGGCGATGACACCCAGGGCTTCATGCATGCTAGGAAAGTGCTCTCCCACTGAGCCACAGCCCCATCCTTTTTTGTTGTTGTTAAGTTTTGAGACAGCGTCTCACAAGCTGCCATTCTGGCCTTGAATTTGCAATCCTCCTGCCTCAGCCTCCCGAGTTGCTGGGATTATAGGCGTGCACCACTGTGTTATCTAGTGCTGAACTTCTTAATCTCCTCTCTACTAACCTCCTCTTTAAGTCTTCCCCATCGGAGTCCACAGTAATTCAGAATCCCAGGGGGGGTGAGAGAGGGGTTCTTCCACTCTCTCTCATGTCCCACACCCCATCTATCAGCAATTATACACACTTAACCTTAAAATATTAGTAGAATTTGACCACTCCTCACCACCTCCATGGCCAGCACCCTGGGACTCCACCATCTTCCTATCTGACTCATACCATTGCCCTGTTAGTACAGTCTCATCCCAACAGCCAGTGAGGTTGTTTTAAAATACAAGTGGAACTCGTCTCCTCTACTCAAGACCCTGACAATGGCATTTCAGACTCAGACTCTGGCCACACTTGGCCTTGTTGACTCAAATCTCCCCACTCTGACCTCTGCTTATCCACTTCGGCCACACCGGCTTCCTTGCCAGTCCCAAGCACACAGGTGAGCTCTCTGAGAATCTCCACTTTCTCTTCCTCCCATCCACCCTTCACCAGATATCCTTAGGGCTCTCCCCAGGACACCCTCAGGACCCTGCTTCAAAACCACCTTCTCAATGAGGTCTCCCTAGACCGCCATTCCTTCTTCCCTGATGTTATGGTTTGGATGTGAGGTGTCCCCTAAAAGCTCACGTGTGAGACAATGCAAGAAGCTTTAGAGACTAAATGATTGGGTTATGACAGCCTTAACCCAATGAGTGAATCGATCACCTGATGGAATTAACTGAGTGGTAAGAAGGCAGGTGAGATGTGGCTGGAGGAGGTGGGTATTGGAGGCATGGCTTTGGGGTATGTAGTTTTATCGGCAAGTAGAGCTGTCTCTCTCTCTCTCTGCTTTCTGATCATCTGTGAGCTGCTTCCCTCCGCCACACTCTTCCACCATGATGTCCTGCCTCACCTTGAACCCCAAGATATGGAGCCTATTGTCTGTGGACTGAGATCTCTGAAGCTGTGAGCCCCCAAATAAATTTTCCTCCTCTACAATTGTGCTGGTCAGGTCTTTTAGCCACAGTGGCAAAAAAGCTGACTAAAACACCTGATTTGTTTTCTTTGGCACTTGTCACCAACTGATACATATGTATCAGTGCCAAGAAGGAAAATGATATTTTGCTTATTGACTTGCATCCCAGACTACACTGTAACCTCCGGAAGAGCCCGGACTTCATAGCATTAAGCACACTTCTACATCCTCTGCATCTGGAAGAGTGCCTGGCAAATCTTAGGCATTAAATTAGTAGTTGTGGAATGAAAGCATGGAGAAGGGTGGATGGGGAGAACTGGGCAGCATCGAGGGTAGAGGGTAGCTTGGGGCAGACTGGAGGAAAGGCCTCTGGAAAAATTGTAGAGGTGGGAGTTTTCTGCTATAATATGAAATTTTGCTGGGAATGGGTTAGAGACAAGAATGGTAGGAAGTTGAAGCTATTTCCAGAGACTCTCCTTGGCACATAATGGAACACATGTTGGCCCAATGATGAAGAAGAAAGGGTTTGCCTTCTTATCCCATAAACATGAATAATCCTTGAAGATTTTTGAACAGAAGAAACACATGATAAAACTGATTATACAAGATGAAATCTGCAGCATTTTGCAGGATACATTAGAAACCAAGTTAACATAAATTAGATGGACAAGGAGAAAAGGATTATAATACTGAGTCACTACATTACATGCAATGTTCCACCTCCTTTGGATTCTGCCCTTTTTTTCTTCTGTATATAGTGGTTTGGAGGGCAGTTATTATGCCTGTAACCATAAAAGGTTTCCGACGTTCATTGGCATAATGGGTACCAAAAGAAGAAGAATCAAAGATTTGTCTGAGAGGGAACTGTGCTACCCAGACTTGCACATTGAGGTAGGTTCCTGGCTAGAGCCATGTTTTAGTCGGTTTTGCATTGCTATGACCAAAATACCCGACAAGAACAACTTGGAGGAGGGAAAGTTTATTGGGGGCTCATGGTTTCAGAGGTCTCAGTCCATAACCACAGACTCCATTGCTCTGCACCCAAGGTGAGGCAGTACATCATGGGGGAAGGGCCTGGGGTAGGGAAGCTGCTCATTTCCTGTTAGCAAGAAAGCAGGGGTCGGGGAAAGGCTGTGGGGAAGGACAACCTTTCCAGAGCATGTCCCCAGTGACCCGCCTCTTCTAGCCACAACTCATCTGCCTACATCTCCCTCTGTTGGCCTTGTTAAGACAGACTGGTTAGGTTACAGCTCTCACAACCATTTCACCTCAAAAAATTCCTGCATCGATACAGGAGCTTTTGGGGAACACCTCATATCCAAACCATAACAGGCCAACTCTGAAGGTCCCCTCTGTCATGTGATCTGTAAGAATCCCTACAAAAATGTAAGCCCAACTAGGTTACACCTTCTGTACTATGATAGGCCCTGGACATCAGTAATGGCAAGGAGACTCCAGGTGACTCTGTTTATGGCTTGGGAGCTTCTGTGTGGGCAGGAAAGGCTAGAGCTGGAAGGTGATGATGCCTTCTACATCATCTGGTGTGGACGGTGAAGTCCTCTTGTGTAACAGCTGGGGAAACAGACAGAGGATGCCTGCAGGGGTCCAGGAGGGAGGGAGAGAGACAGTGGTTAATGGAAAGATCTGGAGAAGATTACATGTTGCAAATATTGGGAACCTGACTGGGGCTTGGGGTCCGTTTTCTAAAGAAAACTCAGGAGATCAAAGAGCAAAATGACCTTCTCCCCATCTTCCTCCTTCCAACGGGGAGAACAGGCCATGATAATGCAGGCAGGTGGAGTCTTCTACCCTCTGGGGAACACATGGGCTGATGAAGGGAAAGATGTGAATATGCTTTTGAATAGATGGAAATGCCTATATAAGGACACGAGGAGCCTGCTGTTCAAAGCAGAGGGGGACTGTCGAGAAAGAGGTTGGGTGTAATGTAGTAGAGATGCAATAACTGAAGGTTTTCACCTGTAACAGGTGTAGCTAAGATGGACTGATGAAGGGAGCCCAGACTAAATGGAAGAGTGGACGCAAAGTCTGGTCACCCCAGGGAGAAAAGGCTGACCTCGATGTTCTCATTCATTCCCTTGATCACTCACTTGCCAAAGAAAGATTTATTGCACGGTGTGAAAGGGCTGAATCTGTGCTCTTCCCAATTCTTGTGTCGAACCCTGTCGCCCAGCACCTCAGAGTGGAAACAGGATCTTTCAAGAGGCAATTAAGTTAAAATGAGGTCATGAGGGTAGGGCCTTATCTAATCTGATGGGGTCCTTTTAAGACATTAGGACCCAGGCGCACACACAGTGAAAAGAACACGTGAGCACATAAGAAGATGCTCATTTACACGGCAAAGGCGGAGCCTCTGAAAGGACCAACCCTGCTGATGCCTCGCTGTTGGATTTCCAGCCTCCAGAACTTTGAGAAAATTAACATCTGCTGCTTCCACCTCCCACTCTGTGCTCCTTAGGCATGACAGCTGCAGCAGACACCTGCCCACCAGGTGTCAGGCACTATCCTGAATGGAATGAACCCCAGGGTGGATAAAAATCCTTCTCCATAAGATTCTATAGACAACATAGGGTTTCTAGTCCTTTTCCATTTGAAGGGGAACCCTTTCTCTTTAGTGTCACCTGCCACTGTGAGCTCTCCAAACCAGGTGGGAGACAGGCTGATTGAGGGATGGGGGTGCAGCTCGCCTTTGATGAGAACATGACCTCACTTCTCCTAAAAATCTGCACTCCCAAAGGAACAGCAAGAGGAGCAAGCAGTAAGGGGCTGGAACTTGCTCACTTTCTAAAGAAGCCAGCATTGCTATCATTTGGAAACTACATCTCCATCTCCGCAGGTGTTTGGGAGCTGGGGAATGTCTGCGAGATATTTCAACTGATTTTTCAGGAGACTGTGACTCAAAGCCCCTGGCTTCTCTGTAGGAACTTGCAGGTTGGTCTAAACCGTACGGGCAGCTAGCTCTCTCTGCACGAGAACTCTTGTGCTCACAGCCGCTTCATGCCAACAGCAACAAGCACTGTGGCCCAAAGCAGGGGACAGATGCCTCACCGTGGCAGCCTCCGTGTTTATCTTCCATGTCAATCCACTTCACAGCTCTGAGGTTTCCGGTCCACGAGGCGTTAGGCATAGAACCAGGAACCCCTGCAGTGTGGATAGAGAAGAACAGAGATGAGAAGCAGGAGACCAGGGCATCGATTTCATCCACTAAGCATCCAGACAGTGCTTATTCTCTTTCAGTGTATTATCTTTCACGTTTCCCATGGACTGAGGTGCACCGATCTACTTGCCTTGTTAACTTCTAGTTGATCTTTTGATCAAACTTAGTTGCTGACCCCTTGTCTAATTAGTATTATATCTAATTCCATTGATGAGCAACTCCAATTCTAATCAACATACCAATATCAACTCACTCATTAGATATTAGATATTAGCCTAATAACTAAGTCTTTGAAATGTGAAGAGCTTCAAAAACTAAAAGAGGTGGAGGTGAAGTGTCTCAGGTTTCCATCTTTCTGAGCCAGGGTCGCTCCACCTCTGTACCATGGACACTTTGGGCTAAATCATCCTTTGTGGGGTAGGGCTATTCTATGCATGTAAGGCACTTGGCAGCATCCCATAATACTCTCCTCGCAATTGTGACAATAAAAAAAAAATGTCTGCAGACATTGTCACTTGTCCTGTGGGGGAGCAGGATTTCCCAATTTGAGAAATACAAGGTTAAGCCATCTTGAATACTCCTCTTCATATCCATAAATTTTGGATAGGTTACAGATTAAAGGGTTCATTATACCATATAGAGAATTTATGCCCAAAGATAATAATACAAAAGTAATTACTGGAAAAGGAGAACTGTATCTAGAAATCAATATGAATGCAATCCAGAGAGGAACACCCTGCCTCATAAGAGCAGCAACATTTTCCACCTGAGAGTGATATGATCAGAACATAATTTTTTTTTTTTTTTTTGTACTGGGGATTGAACCCAAGGGCACTTAACTGCTGAGCCACCTCCTGCCTCAGCTTCCCGAGATGCTGTGATTACAGATGTGTGCCACTACGCCCATCTCAGAACATAATTTTGATGTAATGGTACTATTCGAATATCAGTCCCCAAATTGCAACAATTCCTCTCTTAGAAGATGCTTCTTAAATATCAATAAGACATTCTAGGGTAGGCAGAATAATGTCCCCATTCCCCCCAAACTCAGACATACAGACAAAAATGTCCACATCTGAACCCCTGGAACCTTGAGAATATGTTCTGTTGCATGGCAAAGGAGAAGGAGGATTGCTAAGGAGCTGATCTTGTCCCTGGGGGACCGTCCTGAATTTTCTGAGTGGGTCTGATGTCCTGGCAAGGGTTGGCAGCACTGGTAGAGGCAGAAGAGTTGGTGAGAATGGTGCCCTGTGGGTGGGCGGGACTAGTGTGTGGATTGAGGGTGGGGAAGGGGCCACCAGGAGTGTGGGCTGCTTCTAGGAACTGGACAAGCAAGGAAGCAGATGGTACCCACACCCAACCCAGAGGAATGTGACCCAGCCCACGCCGTGACTCAGTCCACAGAGATCAGACTACTGACCTCAGAACTCTATATTGTTGAAACTGCCAAGTTGGTGGTAAATTGTTGTTGGAGTAGCAAATAGAAAGCTAGTTCACATGCTAATGAGAAAAAAAATTTACTGAAGACAATGCTTATTGTTTAATAAGAAAATTAATTGGACAAGAAAATACTCCAAAAGAGATTTAATGGGGTTGGGCATTTGGAATAACTTTTCCTCTTTAAAAACATTAATAAAAACACGTGCATTTTCAGAGGAAAAACAGCTCTGTTCTTTTGCCCTGTGGTCACATGATAATTATAGGATGACCTAAATCTAGAATTGTACCCAAGTCTCCTAACTAGAATCAAATTTTGCCGGAGTCTTCCCTGTAAACAGCATGAATCCTTAACTGTAATTCTCTATATAACAAGGTTTTTTTTTTTGGTTTTGGTTTACTTGTTGTTGCCCCAACTTGAAAGTATTTAAGAAAAGCATTGAAGTATTCAATAAAAACACTTTATTAGGTAACATTCCTTCCGATTGCTTTAACTTGCATTTTAATACTTCAAATATTATTTTAGTGCTTGCCTATCCAAAGAGAAGCTTCCCTGTTTTTTAATTACACTAAAAAATTTTTAGATTAAAATTTGCCTTGGTTGAGTTGGAGGTTAAGGACAGGAGTCTGATAAGCAAAGAAAGAATTTGGTTTATTTTACTAATGTCAACAAGACTAGGACGTGGGCAATGTTTACAAGTCTATTTAGTTTGAATAACAACATCAGAAATGTGTGAATAAAACATTCCCAAGACAAAATGTCTCTTAACCTTTGGCTACATTTTTGAAAAGGCATTTTTCCTTCCTCTTTCATTCTCATTAATATTGATCCTCCCAAAAGGGATCGCCCTGAAACACATGCCATTATTCAAGAGATAAGATTGTGACATGTATAATTAATGATCCACTGCCTTTCAAACAAACATACACACCTATTAACTTCCTGTTAATGAAATCCCAAGCTTCAATTGCTCAGAAATGTCTATGTTTAAATATTAGCCACGTTTGTGTATAAAAATATTGCATTTATTAAAGTGAAAGGGGAGGGAGGGGCGGGGATGGCGGGAAGTGCAGAGCCCTTGTTCGAGTGTGATGTTTAGACTGGGGAGCACAGGTGTCACCTAAGGCTGATGCAGAATCTTGGGCGCCAGAACCAGCATCTTTACAAGATCCCCAGAGGATTCTGGGCATGACCTAGCATAAGAAACCACAAGTGACAGTAAAGAGGACACTGTGTGACTTGAGGAACGACAGCATACTTGACTTATTTTCTCTTCTCGAAATCCTTTCTTCGGCTCTCAAGTTTCTAAATTGGTCTCTTCTTGCTTTCCTATCTCACCCAAAATCTGCTCTTATGATCCAATCTGCTACCTTTATAACCTTTGGTTAATTTAACTAACGTGGACTCAATTCTGGGAACATATACATTTTTAAAAAATGTTTTTGCAGTGCTGGGGATGGAGCGGAGGCCTTGCCCGTGCTAGGCAAGTGCTCTCCCACTGAGCTACACCCTATTCCCTACTCTTAATAGACCTTTAAAGTCACTTTCTGGAAGACGTCTATTATGTCCATCTATTATGGAGAAAAGCTGTGGTCCGAGGAAAGCCAGTTCTCCTCGGGCCTTTGATGTCACAGAGCACTTGGCCACCAGGAACGAAGGAGTGCCCACTCCCAATGCAAGGGCTGCCTCAATCAACCCAGAGGTGAGAACAACTTAGCTTGTGTGTGGATCCAGCAAGCCCGGTTTCTGCCTGGGTTTCCCCAAAGGCCACAGTAACTTAGGGTATGGTCAAGTTCTACTTCTTAAGGTTGGTAAAGTACTTCTTCTACCTTCCCAGCAAGGGACAACTCATTTCAGTCTGCCCCAAAGCAGTTGCCTAGGAGGCCATTCATCATCCACTCTCCACATCTGTCCTGCTAGCCCAGTGGTAAAGCACTCTCCTGGCATGCACCTGGCCTTGGGTTTGATCCCCAGCAGCACAGGATGGAAATAAACAAATAAGTAAATGAAGATTTCTGGTGACAGCTCAATTTGAATATTTTATAGACATCATTTGGTTATTACTTTGAGGCGATAATGGCAAGTCAAACATTGAATAGCCCAAATACAATATGCCCACTCTTTGGTTAAGCAATTTAATTTGGTGTGGGTTAAAAGATACATGGAGACCCCCCAAAGCTCCAATTCTATCCTTTGTGACAACATCTAGTTACTCCCTCTACTCCCTAATAGGCTCTGCTAAACCCAACTAGGCTTTCTTTTTTTTTCCCTCCAAGATTGACAGGCCGAACCCCCTGATGACATAGACACTGGCCTCAAGATTAAGGAATTCTGTTCTCATCCTAGTTTACAATTAACTAGCTGAGGTATCGTGGGGCATCTTTTAGCATCTCTGAGAACCACCTCTCCAATGAAGCAGATAGGATTAGATCAGTGGGTTTTTTTTTTTTCTGCAACCCACAGCAGGGAAAAATTACATCATCTGTCTCTCCTACACACACACACACACACACAAAACAAACAGAAGTTTCACAAGAGAATACTTAGGATTATGACATGCAATGTGCTTATTTATTTTGCTGTCTAGTCTTCTTTCATTTTTTAAAATACTGGTTCACAAACTACCAAAGTGATTTCTGTCTATTGTAATGACAAAATTACTACTTGAAAAATTCTGGATCTGATTCTATTATTATTGTTAACCGTTATGATTACTATTACTCTTGTTTGTCAGGAGTCTAGGAGGGTCATTATGGGGTGCGTTGAGGGGTGTACCCTTGACTCAGAAGTACCCCCAAGAAAGGCCTATTTTTTTTTGTCATTTCTAGGATGGGGCAAAAAGAAGACACTCAATATTATCAGAGAAAATATTTCAAGCTACAAAATTCAATTCTCTCATTTGCTCTGCATAGGCATATGTAAACAGAACATTTGAGATAAAGTTTGTAGAGTAACCAGGAATGTTTTTCTTGAGGTTCAGCCTCTATTGGTCAAATAACTGTATTTGTTAAATAAATGAAAATGATTCTTTGAAATGCAAGCTTTATTTACATTGACCGGGCTCCTCAGTGTTCTCAGGTGGTTTGGTCCTCATCTGGGGAGATCTGTGTGTGGTGTCCAGTTCCAGCAAATGCTTATGATTTCCGGCCAGAGATGCACTTTTGCACTTATTAAATAAACAAGGAATTTTGTTATTAAATGCTGAATAGTCAGCGCTGAGGAGACTGTATCAAAAGGAGTTTCTCACCGTTTAATGGTGGTGCTGGAAATTGGGACAATCCTGGAAAATCAGTAACATATTAGCAACATATAGGAAAAGCCACTATAATTGCCATTCCCTTTGGTCCTTTATACTAACATCTTCAAAATAAGATAAGGAAATAATTATTTTTTGGCAGTGGGGGTTACTGGGGATTGAACCCAGGGGCACTGAACCACTGAGCTACATCCTCAGCCTTTTTTATTTTTTATTTTGAGACAGGGTTTCGCTAAGTTGCTGAAACTGGCTTTTGAACTCACAATCCTCCTGCCTCAGCCTCCCAAGCTGCTGGGATTACAGGTGCGCACCACCGCGCCCGGCAAGGAAATAATTTTTTTTTTTTTTCCTGTGGTGCTGGGGATTGAACCCAGGGCCTTATGCATGCGAGACAAGCACTCTACCAACTGAGCTATGTCCCCAGCCCAAGGAAATAATTTTTGAAATGCAGAAATCTGTATATAAAGCTGTTAACTCTGACATTATTATACATCACTAACAGCACTGGCCCTGAAGTCAGATAGACAGGATTCCTAATCTGTCTTTGCTCTTAGCAGTTGTATGACTTTGAACAACTACTGAACTCCTTGAAGACATGGTGTAATCATTTTTAATTATCCCTTGTATTCTTGGGTGGTCAGCTCCAGGACCCTCATCTTTCACCTCTTTGGTACCAAAATCTAAGGCTGCTCAAGTCCCTTATATAAAATGGTGGAGAATTTGCATATAAACTTTGTGCTCTGTCAGGATCCTTTAAATCATCTTCAGATGATTTATAATATCTAATGGAACGTAAATGCTGTGTCAGTAGCTGTCATGTGCTGTTTAGGGAATAATGACAAGAAAAAAAGTGTTCAGTGCAGATGCATTATTTTTTCCCAATATTTTTGATCTGCATTTGGCTGAATTTGCAGGTACAGAACCAATAGATATGGAGAACTGACTCTATTAAACAAGATAATACATGTGTTATGCTTAGCAATGAACTGCTCAGTAAATGGTTGAAAACAATCTCCCTATTAGAATCATGGAAGACCATGTCTCTGTGGAGAAACTGTGTTTGTGTCTAAAGCAGATTTCTCAGCCTTGGCAATATTGACAGTTAGGACAAGTAATTCTTTGTTGTGGGGGGATGTCCTGTATGGTCTAGGATATTTAGCAGCATCCCTGGCCTCTAACTAGCAGAAGACCTTTAACCCCAGTGTGTCAATCAAAAATCTCTGCACATGTTGCCAAACATACCCTGAGGGGCAAGGTAACTTCTAGTTAAGAATAAGTGATCTAAAGTTAAAAAAAAATATATTAAATTGTATACTATCAAGACACCACACACAAATACTTGCATATGAAATGCAAGCGTAGGAAATGCCAATTTTTCCCTATATTTATAGAACTTTCTTGAACATTGTATTGCTTTTATGTTTTCATAAAAAAATTTTTTTTGACAAACATCTGAGCCATATTTGTTTCATTGACTTAATAATTGTGTTTGTGAATGTGCCAAAGGCTGATTCAACAAAAGAAAAAAACATACTAAATGTTCATGGCTGATTATCTTCATCAATAAAAAACTTGAGCATTAATAACAGGAAAATGTAGTGTCAAATAACTTATAGCCAGTTTTTCTAATTACTAATTAGGATTATTTTTAGAAATAAAAAGATGCATATTTTTCATCTACTACCATTTCATGAATCACTTAGGATTTTTAACCCTTGAGGTCCTGTCCTGTTTAATGTGATGTTTTCTTGAGTCTTGTAGTTTCCAGATGGAGGCCTAGCGTCCTTAATATGACGTCTCTGCCTGTATCTCTGATAACTGCCAACAAATTGACATTCCCTTAGTTGGAAAAGGAAAAGATGAAGTTGAAAAAGGAAGAAAACCCCAGGATTTTAGAATTGGAGCAATTTTAGTAAATTTCTAATGTGTTCCCCTTTGTACATGTACACTAGAGCCTAGAGAATATATGCAAATTGCTCAGGAGCATGGAGGTGCTTAATAACTTGTTGATTTTTTTTTTCCGGTGCTGGGGATGTGACCTAGGGATTGCATGAAGGAGGTGGTCTACTGCTTGAGCTACATCCCTAGTCTAACTTGTTGATTTCATTTCAAGATAACTTTCTTATCCAAATGCTTTTTTGCCTGCTTCCTATAGGTAAAGCCATGCATGATATTTTCCTGGAGTTTGCAACTTAGGATATCTAAAAGGGGAAAATTATGCTAGGCAAGTGCTCTACCATGGAGCTGTTTGCATTTATCAATATTTTTAGTAGCAGCCCAAACACCCTCTCAAGACTTTCTTGGTCAGTCTTCTGGTTTGAAACTCAAAAGGTTAGTGGAACCTGTGAAAACATGGGCACTCCTTGGCACAGAGCAGTTCGGATTTCATTATCTGACCTAAGTGCTGACCTTGACCTTGACCCTCTGCCTGTTTATCACCTTTAGCATTTGTCAAATGCTCCTTCAATTAGGAAAAAATTTTTCCAGGTGGCAAAGGCTTTTGGTTTACCCAATCTCAGACTTATAGCCTGACAAGTTAGCCTTCTTTCCTCTGCTAAACCAAAGCATCTTTCCAAATCTTTCATTCTCATGATTACCCCAGATTTACTAATTAATCCCTTCTAGCTATGACTGTTGAAATTTTGTGCATTACAGGTGCCCTGCTGTTCCTGGCACAGGTACTTGACAACTCTCACCATGGCGATTTTAATTGCCTGCACACCGGTCTCTGCCTACAGTCTACCCACATTGTTGACAGTATCGCCAGCTGGCTCTTTCTGTAGCCAGGGTTGATCCTGTCATTCTCCTATTTTGGGGTGTGGGTTGCTTTGCATGGTCTGCCCTGCATCTGATTCATCAAGCAAGCTTGGGATGCCTACCAACCTCTCACTCTCCCACAAATGAAAGCAAGATCTTGCCATGGTCCTAGACCTCTCCTACAGGTGCCCAAACCGCCTCTCAATAGAATTTCCACTCCTCATCCCATTACTCATTTAACAATTTCTGGTTTTGCTTCCCTGGCACCCAGCTTAACACTTTTCTCCTCCCTCCAAATGTTGCCACAGAGCTGTCTGATAGTCACTAATCCAGCTAACCCCTTCCAGCTCTGCAGACCTGCAGCCTGGGCTGGGTGCATAACTTTGATGCTATGGATTAATTCAGTCCAGGAAGATACCAACAGGCTGACCATGGTATGCAAGGGCTTTACAGTCTTGCAGGCTGGCAGCTCCTAATCAAAGCTGGTTGGTGGGTCTCTTTGGTTTGACCCCTACAGTTGAGGGAGGGGGGGTGTGTGTCAAATTGAGTCAATGCTAAAAAAAGATTTCCCATGGAAGTCTAGAATCCCAGAGTCCCTTGATGACAATTACTGGAGTTATGGGCAGTCAGAAACTTTCCCGCCTCCCTGGTCCACATCTCATGTTTCATTCAGTCGCACTGTCTGCCTGGCCCTGTAGGCATGAGGTTTGCAACCCTGGGTTCCAGGCCTCGTCTTCCAACATTGCCCACCTCATCTTTCATCACTGTCCACACACACCCAGCTCTCCTGCCACTCATCTGGGAATTCCTGAATGGGTCTCCATCTTCCTGAAGCTCTTTTTTTTTTTTTTTTTTTTTTTTTTTTTTTTTTTTTNGCTACCGCTTGAGCCACATCCCCAGCCCTTCCTGAAGCTCTTTGTACCTTGGCTTATGCAAATGTCCAATATCAGAAAACAAGGTCTGAAGTTACTAATGTCAAAACCCAAAGATAACCACTTCTCTTTTTATAGTGTGTACTGGTGCAATTTTGAGGAACAACATGACATTCTATATTAAAACTCCTTAAAATGTGCATCTCTTTGGACTCAGCAGTTTAAACTTTTGGAATTTGTCCTAAGAAAGTTATCTGTAAATTATTACTTAAGAGACAGTGTAATATGAATTTACGAAAAGAAATTCAGACATTAGCCTATCTGGATTCAAGCGCCTACTCTGTCAATGACTAACTGCGAGACTGGTGTCAGGGTAAACTCTCCATTCCTCAGTTTTCCTACATGCAAATTAAGGTAAAACAGCACATGTACCCCACGGATTTGCTGTGAAATGTGTAATACACTTTATGGTGGTTGGTACATGGGAAGTGCCAAAGGAGTATTTCTCACCATTAATTATGCCTACCCCTCACCCAGTTTGTGTGTGACCCAAACTGATTCAGCTCTTCCTGGATTTTGTAACGTGGGGTGTGTGTGTGTGTGTGTGTGTGTGTGTGTATTGAGATATCTCAAGGATATACCCAAAGTCTAAATGTGAAATTCATTTATGTCTAATATACATCTTATACACATAGCCAGAGGGTAGTTGTATGCAATATATTTCATTTATGCCTGTGTTTCTATTCTGACCTGTCGCAGGAGGTTGTGTGGAATTTTATACCTGTAGCATCATGTGAATCCTCCAAAAGTTTCTGATTTGGGAACATTTTGGATCTCAGATGTTCCCATTAGGGATGCTCGGTCTGTGAAACAATTGATCACCAATAAGAGCTCTAAGCTGCTCAGAAGTTAGGGCTTCGCTAAATACATGACAGGGCACACCGGTGGTGGCATACTGCCATCAAAATGATGGTAAGGGGTTCTTAGTGCGTGGGGGAACCATGAGGCCATATGCTGCTAAGCAAGGACAGCTGATTATAAAACTAGTAAAAATGTGGAAAAATAGCTTTTATATGGAAAATAAGACTGTTTCTTCACGTCTTAAGTCTGGCCTGGGCCATGTGACTTGGTTTGACCAATGGGATATTAGTAAAATGACACAAGTAGAGACTCAAAAAAAAAAAATGTGCTTTTTGCCTTCTCCTTGAGGCCACCAAGTGACTC
The DNA here is from genome assembly GCF_001458135.2 of Marmota marmota marmota. NCBI lineage: Eukaryota > Metazoa > Chordata > Mammalia > Rodentia > Sciuridae > Marmota > Marmota marmota. The sequence continues at coordinate 7,145,880 of NW_025999913.1, read as the reverse complement.
AGCCCAGGTGAATCTACTGGAGAAGAACAGATGGCGCAGGGAGGTCAGGCCACACTGCTGAGACTCTGCATCCAGAACCACTTGGCCCCAATCAAGATGTCCTTGATTAGAAGAACTCAGAGAATCATGAAAACCTTTTTTCAAGCCACGAAACTCAAGAAGTCCTTTTGCTCCTACAAAAAAATCTTAGCTGAGGTTGTTTTTTTTTTTTTTGTGGAGGGGTACAGGGGATTAAACCTTGGAGGTGTTTAACCACTGAGCCACATCCCCAGCTCTTTTTTATTTTTAGTTTTTAGAGACAGAGTCTAAGTTGCTTAGGGTTGCTGAGGCTGGCTTTGAACTCCTGCTTCAGCATTCAGAACTGCTGGGATTATAGGCATGTGCCACCACGCCTGGCCTTAGCTGAGTTTTTCAACAGTAGGTATCAGCTGCAAGAGGTAGGAAACGAACAGGTCAAGTTAACAACTTCTATCTTTCAGTTTTCCTAACTCTGGTTTTCATCTCTATAGCAGTGGTGCAAGCCTGTAATTCTAGCAACTCAAGAGGCCGAGGCAGGAGGATCACAAATTCAAGGCCAGCCTCAGCAATTTAGTGATGTCCTAAGCAACTCAGAGAAACCCTATCTCAAAATAAAAAATAAAAGGGTTGAGGATGCACCTCAATGATAGAGTGCTGCTGGGTTCTGTCCCTAGTATTAAACGAACAAACCCCAAATTATGCCTATGGCTGTTTCTTTACTCTGGGTGCATATTAGAATCACTTATAGACTTTTCAAAATCATGAGAGCCTGAGCCCCTCTCCCAGGTATTCTGAGTGCCTGGGTCAGGCATGGGGCCTGGGCATATTTATTTATTTATTTATTTATTTATTTATTTATTTATTTCTATGCCCTACATGATGGTAATATTCTGAGAACATTGATCCTTCATAGAAATCTTTTACTAAACATCTCTTCATAGGACCAATACTTTGTCGTATTACCTATGCTACTCCTCTCAATCGCCAGGTGTCATGCCTCAGTAAGAAGAGTTTATTTTTTCACCAAATAATAGCCACTTTCTCTATTTTTAAGCTTCAGAATTTTTAAAAGGAAAGTTCAAAGAAGCAGCTGTTTATTTTCCAACTCGCCCACAGTAGCTAGTGTTACACTCTTAACTCACTTACCTTGTGACACTTTACTTTTTTCCTCTTAAAACTATTATTCTATTATTTGTGAAAAATAGGACCCTCTTTTTTTAAAAAATATTTTTAGTTGTAGGTGGACACAATACCTTTATTTTATTTATTTATTTTTACGTGGTGCTGAGGATTGAGCCCAGTGCCTCACACATGCTAGGCAGGTGCTCTACCACTGAGCCACAACTCCAGCCCAAATAGGACCCTCTTATAAGAACGAATTCAAATAATACATAAAAGTACAAAAAGAAACATCAGAGTAAAATAATCTGCACACACTACAAAAATCTCACACCTGCAATTAACGACCATTAACATTAAGGAAATGCTGTGTTTTTTAAGTGTGTGACAAATGTCTTCCCCTCCCAGCTCTGTGCATCCAAGCTGACACCAGGGCTCTGCCAGGTGGCCCTGCATGGAGCACTAGCTAGGCCTCTGAGCTCCAGGGAAACTGTGAATAACACTAAATTTTTCTTTCAATGGTAATAAAAAGGGAAAAAAGAAGACAGAAAGGAAAAGAAAACCTTTTATTTTAGAAAATATCTTTTTGCAAAAATAAATACTTCCATATCACTTTAAGACAGCAGCATAACTATTCAATAACTGACTAACTACACTGAACATAGACTATAAATAACCTTTCACCACTGAGATAAGCATGTTCGGCTTCCTTAAATCAAATGAGTTCAGGTATCACTTATATGCACAGTTACTGCTTTGATGGGTTTGCAAGTTCAAATACTAAGTGAAGTTAGCCAATCCTAAAAAACCAAATGCCGAATGTTTTCTCTGCTATAAGGAAGGCTGATTCATGGTGGGGTTGGGAGGGGGAGCATGGGAGGAATAGATGAACTCTAGATAGGGCAAAGGAGAGGGAGGGGAAGGGAGGGGAAAAGAGGTGTAAAAAAGATGGTGGAATGAGATGGACATCATTACCCTAAGTACATGTAGAAGACACGAATGGTGTGAACATACTTTGTGTACAACCAGAAATATGAAAAAAATGTGCTCTATATGTGTAATATGAATTGTAATACATTCTGCTGTCGTATATAACAAATTAGAATAAAACAATTTTTTAAAAAACCTGTTTTCTTAGGACTTAAGTTTTACTGGATTCCACAAACTTCAGAGATTCTGTTATTTATGACACTTAGACACCAAGTGGTAACTTTTTTTTTCCTGCAATCTACTTATTTAGGTGAGTTTGTTGATAGCTTGAATTAGGTATTTCACATTTCAATGGCATTTCCCAGGTTTTACATGACTGTGTCAAATAAAAGCACAACAGTGCGGATCCCCCCTGGTGGCAGGTCCTTAAGATCACAGAACACAGTGTGCTGTGGTATTTGTTGGCTAGGAAATATTCCTTAATGACTTCATTAGACATCTTGCACAGTGCTGTCTTCACCTTTAGAACAAGGGACCAGGTTGTACCCGGCTGGCTGCAAATCAAGAATTCATTCTGTGCTTGTAAAATCTCCCCTCTGATTCCATGTAAAAGCAGCCAAATAAGAAATCATGCTCACTTAGGACTGGTGTCTAATTTTAAGCCCTGCTTGCAAACCCTAGGCAGGCCAAAGGTTGCTCAAGGTCAGCGATAAATTCCACTTGTTGCAGACTGTCCTGGGGTATTATGTAGGCTGCTAATTCTAGAAGTCAGTCCCTATCTTTCACAAGTCTAATTTTTAATACAGAACAGCAGAGCAGTTCTGTGTACAGTCTTCTGCAAATGGGGAAAACACCCAAATAAACTTAAAAAAAGAAAAGAAGACATGGGGAGAGTCCTGCCACATGCCTGAGATGTGTGGGTTCATCTCCCGACTCTCCCTGTGCCCATTTCCATGTAATGTGCAGAAATCTAGGTCTAGCACTTCTTCCTGAAACATCCAATTAACTTGAACCCTGGGATGAAAGGCACCGGGCCTCGGTTGGAAGTTGTACAGTGATATAAAAACAGACATCTCATTTCTGGGTCAGGAATAGTTATTACTCTGGGAAGTAACTTCAAGGGAACCTCAGGGATTACAGGAGTCATGGGAACATGATTTCTGGTGCTGGCCATACAGACAACAAGCAGTTTGAAAATTCAGTGATATGTTCAATTCTGACATGTATGGTTTTCTCTATGTAATTTATTCCAATCAAAGTTCAAGAATGTGCCAGGTATGATGATGCTGTAATCTCAGCGACTTGGGAGGTTGAGGCAGGAGGATCGCAAGTTCGAGGCCAGACTCAGCAACTTAACGAGACCATCCCTCAAAATAAAAAAATGAAGAGGACTGGGGATGTGGCTTGGTGGTAGAATGCCCCTGAGTTCAAGTCCCAGAGTGTGTGTGTTGGGGGCAGGGGGTCACAACGTGATAGGGTAGACAGGAATGCAACATTTTTATAAATTTGTAAAATAAAACACAGGACCAAACCAACCAACCAACCAACCAACCAACCAACAACAACAACAAAAAACCCCACAGGCCTTCAGTTGGCCCCTCGGTTCCTTACTTTTGTACCATTCTCTGTCAGGGGCCACTTTAGGCCACTTTGCTGTTGGGAGTATGTGGATTTTAGGTATTGAGGGTTTTATTTTTATGAATGTTGGTATTTTCATTTGTGCTGTGTTATTTCAATATTTTAGAAATTCTGAATTATGGACTTCTTCAGATCCACACCAATAACTAAGATATTCAACTGACAGGGGAGAAAAAACCCTTGAGCCACCTACAAATCTAGACAGAGAGCTCTTCTGTATGAATTTTGATAAGAAACCACAGTGGGGTGTTGTCATGTGCTCAGGACAGGACTCTGCCTTGATCTAATCCACTGAAAGGACCCGTGAGGGAAGTTCTGAGGGTCTGTCACATGTCTCTGGAATAAAAGTAGAACACAGCTTTGATGATTATCAAATTATGCAAAATAAAAAGTATGTGACATTTAACAAAGTCATAATTAAATGCTGCATTGAGCTTTAGTTTATTATGCCAAGTGAATGATATTACCAAAATAAACTTAGATTTTTTTGTGTGTGTGCTGTTGAGGATGAAACCCAGAACCCAGGGCCCCATAAATGCTAAGCAAGTGCTCTGCCACTGGGTTACAGCCCCAATCCTTTTTATAGGTCCAACTGCTTCTATTATTTACTAAAACATAAATAACGTGGGGAGGGGGAGTGGGCCAAAAGGAACCAACATTGAACAGTTATTAAAGCTGCCAGAGGAGCTATAGGCAACCACCATATTCACCTTGGAACATACAGAATGGTTTTCTCATTTTCAAAAGACAGATTAAAAAGGTGCTTTGCCCGGCCAGGCGCAGGTGGCACACCACTATAACTCCAGTGACTTGGGAGGCTGAGGCAGGAGGATTGTAAGTTTGAGGATAGCCTTGACAACTTAGCAAGACCCCAAATAAAGTCAAATTTTAAAATAAAATTTAAAAAGAACTGGGGATGTAGCTCAGTGGTAGAGCATCCCTGGGTTCAATCTTTAATTCTGCCAAAAAAAAAAAAGAATAAAAATAAAAAACTAACCAACCAAACAAAAAAACAGACCAAAGAAACTGCTTTCAGACCCCAATGGCTCCATAGTCTATGATTCCCTTTTTATGACATTCTGGAAAAGGAAAAACTACAGGGATGGGAAGAGGTCGGGTTGCCCAGGGTGAAGAAAAGGTCAGAGTAGGGAGTGGGGATAGGGGCTGCCTATGAGATGCAGCAGGGGGGATCCTTGGGACTGGTGGGACTGTCCTTGATTGTGGAGGTGGATGCAATTAGCAAAACACAGAAAGAGTGAACTGTATTTCATAGAAACGTAAAAATGAAAAAGAAAACTGCTTCAAGTTCAATAGCTATGAAGAGTGAAAGGGATCCCCTTCATAGCAAGTGGACTGATTATACTTATCTACTTTAAATCTAGGTTATATTTATACCTTTAGAATTGTTCATTTTAGAAACATTAAGACCACCTTTTTAAAATGAGTTCTAGGGCTAGGGCTGTGGCTCAGTGGTAGAGGGCTTGCTTGCCTAGCATGTCTGAGGCACTCAGTTCGGCTCAGCACTGTATACATATAAATTTAAAAAATGAAGTTCACTGATAACTAAAGGGTTTTTTTAAATGAGCTCTAAACATGTGTATGGAAGCCTGTCGTTTAAGCCTGTGTTTTAATATTAGGTAACACTACGCAGCTCTTCTTTCTGCCCTTTGCTCCACTGTCTGGGGCATCTCAGAGAGAAATTATGAGAAGTGTAATATAGAAGAAGATGTATTAAGATGTAGAAATCCTATCTTTTGACTCAATTCAGCTGCTAAATCATGTGACATAAAGTTTCTCAGAAGAAACTTGAGAACATTATGTTAAGAGAAATAAGCCAAACTGGGAAAGCCAAGGGTCATATGATTTCTCGGCTAAGGGGAAATCAGAGAGGAAGAGGGAAAAGCAAGGTGTGGGGATTTCATGGAATTCAAAGAGAGATCAGTACACTACAGGAGAGGGACTGGGATGGGGGAAGGACAGGAGAAGGATACTGGCCAAATGCCACTGTCATATTGTGTGCATGTACAAGTATGTAAAAATGCACCAATAAAAACTGTGGGAAAAAAATCATGCAACATGAAAAATCATTTCATCTCCCTGTGCTTATTTAGTTTCCTTTATCTTAAATCATGAGATCATCCCTTCCAACTTTAGCATAAATTCCCCACTCCCCAAAATGATTTTGTTACTCTGGGATGAACCACTCTGAGTTCCCACTCCTCCCATATCTTCTACTCAAATCCACTTAAATAAGAATCATTACCACAATCACACTGAATGGGCACTTCCTTAGTGTCGGGTGGTGGCACCTGGCTTTAGAGTTATAGAGTTACAAGTCATGTTATGGAATTTTACAGAGTTGATCTATTTCTCACAATATGTGCTATTTCCCTCTGCCCGCCCCCCCACTCCTGCCACAAGGTGTGTGTGTGTGTGTGTGTGTGTGTGTGTGACCATTCCTTGGCTGAGAAAACTAAATTTCAGGAGTTGAAGGGACTTGTTCAAGGTCATAACCTAGAAAAAATCCACGATTCAAGTCCCCACCCTTGGATGGAGGAGATCAGCCCTTTCCATTCCAAATTCTCAATTCCACATGGATCCCTGGTACTCTGAAGGTCCCTCAGACTGTGTCTAATTCATTTAACACACTCTTTCCTTTCCTGGCTCCTGTTGGGTGGGACTCATGCATGGAAGCTAATAGAGTGATGGGCGAGATGCCCCTGACCGTGGTACCCTGTTTCAACCTGGTTCAGGTGCCTCTCACTCATTCTGGTGGAAAGAACACTGCAGTTTTTTGTTTGTTTGTTTGTTTTTGCTGGGGCAGAGAGGAGATTCAGGTTGTTTGGAAATTGTTGAAATCCCTTTCCCCAGCACCAAGACGTCACCCCTGACCTGGGACGGTTGCTGGTGTCTGTTTCCTAATACTGAGGCAATGACTGGATGCCCCTGCACATACTGTCTGTGGCACCCAGGATCCCACTCACCAACACCATATTCTCCTTTGTTCTGTGTTTCCCTGGGCAGGAGGAGACCCACTGGTACAGAGAGCCGAGGGAAGGAGGGGTTCAAAATGATTTAATCTGAGTTCTAGAAAATCTCCCAGACCCTCTGTAGTCATCTCAGAAGCCTCTGAGTTGGAGGGATTGCTTTTTCCAGCTCCTGTTGCCTCATCACATGTCCTTAATGGAGGCAACTGGGTGGAATGAAAACAGCTAATAGTTATGGATACATAAAGGCACCAGGCGCATCCTAAGATCTTGAGGTGCATTAATCCGTATAATTTGCATGCAATGGTAGGAACTATTATCATTCCCAATTTACAAATAGAGACTGAGAGTCGGAGAGATTACATAATTTGCTGGGCTGCAGCCCCTCTCCCCACTAAATCACTACTCTAGTCTTGGTTCTGATTAGCACTCATGGGTATGCAAGTACACACACACACACACACACTCTCTCTCTCTCTCTCTCTCTCTCTCTCTCTCTCACACACACACACACACAGCCACACACTCTACTCTGTCTCTCCCCTTCCCTCCAGAAATGAGAGGTATTGTGCTACATTAAAAACACAACAAGAGAAGTGGGGACATTGTATAAACACTCAGTAGCCAATTTCCTCACTTCATCAAGAGTTTAGAGCACAAAAAAAATCTCTTCATGTTGCCTGTGGGCCAGCCTAAATCACGGCAGTGGTGGTGGCTGACACCCAAAAACGCACAGGAGAGAAATTCATTGCTCAGAGGCCATTATTCCACTAATCCTACTGGTGACAGTAGGAAAGTTGTGACATTTATGACCATGGGGTAGGGAGGAAGGGAGAGGGTAACAGAATGAACAGTGACTGAACTGGAAGCCAGACTCCCTTTGTCCTGTGACTCTGAGGACAATCTTATGAAATCAGTGTGTCCCCATTTTATAAATGAGTGGAAGATCTCACAGCAGGAGACTGTCTCTAGAACTTCTGCTTCCTCGGCTAGGAGCTCCAAAGATAAAACAAAACAATATAGAAGAGACTGGGCTGGGGCTCAGGGGTAGAGCACTTGCCTAGCATGTGTGAGGCACTGGGTTCAATCCTCAGCACCACATATAAATAAATACATAAAATAAAAGTACATACATCTAAAATATATATAAAACAACATAGGCAACTCTTTTGAGATCACCTAGCCCAATTTCTTCATTTTATACAGGATACCAGGGCCCCGAGAGGTTAAGTGATATGTCCAAGGTCAAACAACTAGCAAAAGTCTGGGAATCAAAAAATAGTTTTATAACATGGGTACCTAAGTCAGTAGCCCTTTTTATATAATAAAGTGGCTGGAGTTTGAAGTATTTATGATAAAAGGAAAATAAAGCATTCACATGGCTTAATATTTGTTTAATATTCTATCTTTCTTAGTTGTGCATTATGAAGTATTTCAAAGGTCAAATTTGGACTGAGGGTGCAGATGAGTGGTAGAGCACTTGCCTACCATGTGCAGGGGCCTGGGTTCCATCCCCAGCACTGCAAAGTAATAATAATAATGATAAATAAAAATAAGAAGTGCACAAGCTAATTTTTTTTTCAAATTTTTTAGCACACCTTCCAAACTTTCTCTTGTGTCTTAAAATAGAAACTAACAATAGAGGTTTGTATTGGTTACTTAATGGGTTCATTGTCAATCAAGCTATTAGTGGGTAAGCCTGGAATTGAAAACAGACTTTTCCTACTCCAGAATCCATATTCTTTCCTCCAATTGCCCTGCAAGATCAGAAAAACCATTACTGAGTAATAGATTTTGATAACCAGTGCCTCTCAGATTAAATCACAAATATTAAAATATTCACAAGAAGATTGAATGCACCAGAGAGATGGATCTAGAACATTAAGATTTGGCTCAAGCCAGGCAAGTGCCCAGTTGCTATTATGGGATTTGTAGAAAGACTTAGTCTGCAATACTGGAATTTTCCATTTTCTTTGAAAAAGAGAAAGCTTCTTGTTTCTGAGAATTACACAGTCAAGTCCAAGATTTGGCATCAATTTTAAGTTTTTTTGAGTTTGTGCTACATGTCGATGTTCCCCAAATTAGGCTGATGGACAAGAGAGAATTGGTGCACTTTTCTCTGTACCGTTCATTGTGCGTTTATACCTTCTTACAATAGAGTTTTAAAATTATGGGGCTGGGGATGTAGCTCAAGTGGTAGCGCACTCGCCTGGCATGCTTGCGGCCCGGGTTCGATCCTCAGCACCACATACAAACAAAGATGTTGTGTCCTCCGAAAACTGAAAAAATAAATATTGAAATTCTCTCTCTCTTAAAAAAAAAAATAAATAAATAAATAAATAAATAAATAAAATTATCCCTGTGTAAGCGGCTAGGACTTTAGTAAAATTAATTTTAACATTGAGGAAGTTGAACACCCAAAGTGGGAAGGATGTGGCTGAGCTGGCAAAGACCTCTATAGAATGATTGAGAAAAAAAACTGTCTTGTTTCTTTCAAGTGTTGGCTCTGTTGATTTCCTTTTCAAAGAAATTACATTATGTTCTAAACAGACACGTTAAGTCCTTTCGGAAATATGGAAGGGTTTAAGAAAATAAAGCAACCAGTTAAACCCAATTCCTGCTCCTTTCATGTGCAGCAATCTCAAAAATAGGTATGTGATGGTACCACTGATGTCTTTTGTGTCTTTAAGGAAACCCTCTTCTACTAGATAAAGTGCACTTCGTAGTGCTATTTTAAGGGCTCAGTCAAGGTTTTTGAGGACTCAGTCAAGCTTCTTAGTAGTCTACAAAGATGACCTCAATAACACTTAAGGAGAATCAGAATGATCCAGAATAGGTATCCACCTGAACATGTTGAATTTCACATTTTCCTGCATTTCCTACTATCCCTCTTTGGCTAATATCTATACCTAGTTTCACAGGGTAGGTGAGTCAGGACGTAGACATCCTTTGGCAGTGAAAAGGGATTTCAACTGATTTTATGCCACATCTGGCAGATCTCAGTAATGTAGGAAAACTAGGTCAGATTTAGGTTTTCTTATTAAATATTTGTATTAATAAGTGCATAAACTCTGAACCTCTCACTCTATACCTAGTTTTTTCATTTAGTTCTCAAAACAACCCAACTATGTAGCCATCATTATCGTGAATGTACAAATGAGAGTCTGAAGTCTGGTTTACACAAGATCATGAGTTAACAGAGATAGAGCTAAAATTCATTGTTAGCTTTCACTCATTCCAAAGTCCTTGGCGTTTCCTTAGTTCTCCCTAGGTATCAATCATTTGACACCTTTTATATCCAGCCAGCCACCAGCAATCAACACCATAAAGATTTTTTTTTTTTTTTAAACTGGTGGCTGCCTTTTTTCTCAAAGAAAATTTCTGGTTGGAAATAAAGAGAAACAACCTTTGCTGCAAACCTAAATGTGCTAGTGTCTGTGAAAGATGATGGGTCTATGTCATCAGTTCTCAAAGTGTGGTCCTTAGACAAGAAGTGTCACCTGAGGATCTGTACAGAAATACAGATTCTGGACTGCTCCAGACCTGCTGTGTCAGAAGCTGTGAGGTGAGGCTGGCCCATCTGTGCTTAACAGACCCCGCAGGGGACTGCACATGCTCAGCTCCGGGGACCCCCCCACACTGAAAGCATTATCTTACTCCTACTCATGACTTCTCCGGGAACTAATGAGAAAACAGGATCAGCATAAACCAAGTCTGGAATCACCTAGTTCCTCCAAAATATTGGAAGAAATGGCTTAAGCCATGTTTTTTTTTTTTTTTTACTCCAAAGCCCTCTTCATAATATCTTGTGAACTCAAAGAATGGAAGAAAATGTACAAAGAAGGTAGAAATCTTTATGTTACAGAGATAATGTAGTTATTCAGTATATATTTATCATTTGTTATGTGCATTGATCTATACATGTACCAATTATATGTGGCTTTGACATACAATTAATATTTTGTTGTTTTAAAGAGTCATTGAAATGCAATTATATGTTTTTGTTTTTAAAAAAAGAGTGCTATTTTTATTTTTTTTTGTGTGTGTGGGTCATAAAGTACAAAGAGGGGTTGGATAGGGATGGTGGGAAGGGCATCCTTCATGAGAGGGCATCATTAAAAGCCACAAGAAAATTGCANGGCGGACACAACATCTTTGTTGGTATGTGGTGCTGAGGATCGAACCTGGGCCGCACGCATGCCAGGCGAGCGCGCTACCGCTTGAGCCACATCCCCAGCCCAAGAGTGCTATTTTTAGAAAAGATTTGTCTAAACATAATTGGTAGGTATTTAAATATGGGCCAGTTGATTGAATTGGAAAATGGTCTTGCCAGTTCTAAAATAGTATCTACATCAATCATCTTAGCTGAGATTAAATTCATGTTATATTCAGTTTAGTGGACATTTGCCCATCATGATTGTATTTATACTTAATTAAATATTCATATATACTTTAATCCAATTTTTTTTCTAGTAAAAAGTCCTTCTAGTGACTAGGAATTAAATGGTAATAAGGAGTAGTAAATAATTTCCTAATTATTTTCATCTGAAGGATTGGGGGAAATGATCTCAAATGGGGGAGCTGATCTCAAATGTTCCAATGGAGCCAATGGCTGGAACCACTGTAAATGAGTCTATAAATTGCTAAGCTATAGCACAATTTAGTTATGAAAATACCCTGTCATCTGTCTAAGGTCTCTCTCTACCAGGAGCTGGGCCTCTTATACTGTAGACTCATCAGCCTAGGTACTCCTGAGCCAAGACACACCGTAGCTATAAATCTTGCCCCGTAATCCTACCTGAATCCCCAGCCCCGAAAGAGCCTAGAGCCCTTTACCAAAGAGATCGAACAAGCCCAACAGGTTCACATCACTAACACAATATTTTGAAAAGGACGTTCACATTTATTACACACAGTATTATGTGGCTGTTTAAATATGATAGCATTAAAAAAAAAAACAACTCTGTTCAATGGATAGAAATCCATTTGTGGAATTTCTCCTTCAACCAGAATTGATCTCCTACACTGACAAAACAGATGCCACTGTGGGTGGTCCTCTGGCCATGAAAAAATAATCACCATGGTAGACCTGAGTATTCTGATGACACTGATTAAGGCACAGTTCTATCTGTCCATCTGTGTTTGCGAATGCGTTGTTTGTGGTTCTAGAAACTGAATTCTAAATTTGGGCTGATGTACTGAGAACACAATGCATACTTTGAAAAAGATTGGGACTGATCCAGCCCCACCCAGTGTAAAGCCCAGGTAACCTTTCTGTACAGAACACATACCTTCTAAATAGCTCAGTGTTTGCATTTGTGGAGAGCAACACCTGGAGGGATGTCTTCGGTTTCTTCCCATTATTGTTTTCCCTTAATCTTTCATATCCTATACTCTAGTTTTCTAAGTCTGCAAATACAGAACATCCTCCATTCCATCAAATAAGCTCAAAGTAGCTCACTCCATGAACCCTGGGTAACCCCTGATATGGTACTAACAGGATGGGTGAATGATGTCAAGTGGGAAAAACTCAAACCAGGTACAGGTAAGACAGAAACTCACTGGAGGTATTTACGTCTGCTGCCTGCCAGTGCTGTCTTGCTGTTAGATGCCAACTGCATGATAGGCTTAAGTTCACTGCCTGGGAACCAGATTATTTAAAGAAGGCCTCTCTTCCAAGTCAATTACACCAGGTCTCCCCCTTATTGACTGATATCATTTGTTGGCCTGGCTATGGTGGAATTACATCTTTAAGCTATATTTTACCTGCTGATAGTACTCTTCACTATTGAAATTATCACCCACCCAGGGTATAGGATACTCTTCCATGTTCCTCACATCTTGTTGTTTTTGGTATCAGGAATTGAACTCAGGATTACTCTGAAAAACCAGCCTCTACCTCAGAGCAAAGCCTGTCCAAGGAAGGGACATGACCTTTGTCCTTGGAAAGACCCTCAGAGCACTCCTAGGCACATTCCCACCCTGCTAAGTTGTTTATCTACAAATAACAGGAGAGATCTGCTGCGCCAGGTGTCCCTGACTCAGGCTAGGTGGGGACCCATAGCAACCCCCTAGCAGCCACCAATCAGCATGAGACAGGGAAATACCTGGGATGTCAGATGACCCTCCCAGTAGTTTATGGTGTTGGGAAACCATGTAGTTCAGCACGAACACCCCTCTTGGCTTAAACCAATCAGTTCAAATGAATCCCCCTCTTGTAGTAACCAATCACCCCTACCCAACTTGTTCCCGCCAGTGAATGTGCTAATCATGTTCTAGAGTTGTTTTTTATTTTCCCGTGGTGTGTGATGATTTGCTAAGAGATGCTATGACGTATGTGAAGTCCCTGCCTTCCCCAAAGAGAGTATAAAACTGCTGCAAACCCTGGGCTCAGGGCCTCTTAGCATCACCAGTTGCTGTGTGTGTGCGCAGAGGACCAAGCTAGCTCGCAATAAACACCTCTTTGCTGCTTACATGGATCTTGGTCTCTGGTGGTCTTTTGGGGGTCCTGAATTAGAGCATAACAACTCGACCACTAAGTCACATCCCCAGCCCTATTTTGTATTTTATTTAGAGACAGTTGAGTTGTTTAGCGCCTTACTTTGCTGAGGCTGGTTTTGAACTCGTGATTCCCCCATCTCAGCCTCCTGAGCTGCTGGGATTACAAGCATGCACCACCATGCCTGGCTCCCATCTTCTTATACAACTATTGATTTAGCACATTCCTATCCCTCTCCAGACCCAATCCACAACCATCTAGCACTCTGCACATCCTCAAATCAGGAAGATGCCCAGTGATGCAAGTAGTGGGGAAAATTTAGGTGGATGTCACATTGGCTGCCTTTCAAGCACTCAGATACTGTAGGGCTAGGGAAGAGGAGATGCTTCCTTAACAGGTAATCTTGTTTCTGTGCCGTCAGCAGGGCTTTGGTATCAGACAACCAGCTGTCTGTGATGGAAGTCATCAGAGGTGGCTTCCAGGCGAGATGCCACCCAACACAGGTCATAAAGTACAAAGAGGGGTTGGATAGGGATGGTGGGAAGGGCATCCTTCATGAGAGGGCATCATTAAAAGCCACAAGAAAATTGCAAATTGTGCTGGTAAATGGATGGAACTGGAGAGGATCATGCTAAGTGAAATAAGCCATCCCAAAAAACCAACGGCCAAATGTTCTCTCTGATATGCAGATGCTGGTGAGGGGGTGGTGGATTGGGAAAGATAATAGAGTGAATCGGGCATGACTTACCTATGTTCATACATGAACACAGGACCAGTATAGCTCCACATCAAGTACAACCACAAGAATGGGATCCTAATTAGAATAAGTTATACTCTGCGTATGTATAAGATGTCAAGATGCATTCTACTGTCATGTATATTTAAAAAGAACAAATAAAAAAAACCAGAATGACACTAGATATTTACTTGAAAACTCAATTTCACATTGTAATCTCCATGTTCATTTTATCAGACTCAATATTCTTCTCTGTTTCTTTCTCTCCCTCAATACTGCCCAGAAGGGATCAAAAAGGTGTCTCTTTCCTTAAATTCTCATTATGTGATGCCCAATATTGTGTCCCATGGAGGCAATGATTACAATGAATTTTGATGAGCTTTCAAGTGTGAATACATAGATAATTCAATATCTTAAATGAAAGATGGTAAGAATTTCAAGTTTAATGTAAGAGCTATAAGAAGTTTAATTCATATTCAAAAATGGAAAAAAAAAGGTTTTATGAGGGAGATGACCTTTGTGCTGATCTGTAAAATATGGTCAACATCCCTGTAAGAAGGATAAAAATCAAGGGTAAAATCAACGCGTTGGTGAAGACTTAATGCATGATGAAGGGCAGAAACCTGGGCTACAGCTAGAGAGGTCAATGTATGTGAGGACAGGGAGAGATAGCTGAAGGTCAGGAAGGTCATGGGCTTTTCCATCGGGGAAAGGCCCAGGGAGGAGTGTTTAGTTCATTTACTAGACAAGGGAAGGGCAGTGGAGTGTGAAATAATCAGAGATAGGTTGGGAAGATTACTCTGCAGTGTAAAAGGTCACTTAGGATAGGAGAGATTGGAGAGCCTCGGTTTCCATGCAGACTCCCACTATGCATGAGAATATTCTCTTCTAGGAGTCCCGACAGTCAGAGGAAGCCAAATCTATAAAGACAGACGCGTCCCTGGAACACTGCCCATCTCCAGAGGGCTCTTTCCCCCTTCCAAATCTCCACTTTCTATTGTGGCTTTTCCTTCCTACAATACTCACATGTCTCTGGTATAACTGGGACCTCATAACATACAACTGGATGAAAATGTGCCAGTAAACTATAGAAACAAGGGGAAAAAATGCAAATTGCAGACGTGTGCAGGGCCAAGTTTACTGTAACATAAAGTGAGTCATCATCTGGAAGCCAGGAGAGCAGAGATAAAGCTGGGGCTCAGGTCGTGGAGGTCAGGCCACAGGGTGTGGTAATGACTCTTCAGATAATGAGAAGCTATCACAGAGCTTCAAGCAGGGATTCACAGAGGTGTCACCAGGCTGAGAGGACATTCATCATTTTTGGATACTGGAGAGTGAAGGTTTCCTGGAAACTGTGTCTTAGAAAATTCCTTGGACCTAGATTTTCAAATGCTTCACGATGTTTTTAAAAGTTGAGCTTTTGAGTTAAAAATAGCATCCTAAATGCCTACATATGATCCATTTAAATCAAGTACACATCTTACAATCAGTATGATCCCTAAAAGAAGGACCATTTTTCTTTTCCTGAGTATTATTGCAGTGAACTTGTGAAAAATTCACTGATACATGTTTTCTACAATGTTTTAATTATTGCTATTGTTCATAAATGTAACCTTTGATGGAGTGCCAATTGTAAGAATTTTGAAGTTTTTAATATCTTTACTATTTTCTTTAGTTATTTATTTTGGGTGCTGGGATTGTTCCTGGGCCTTGTGCTAAGCATGTGATCCACCACCAACCTACATCCCCAGCCCCTCTGGGGTTTTTTTTATTTTGAATCTTTTTTTTTTTAAGCCAACCTAGGGCTGGGGATGTAGCTCAGGGGTACAGTGCCTCTCTGGCCCATGCAAGGTATCCTAGGTTCCATCCCAGGTATGGAGAGAGGGAGGGAAAGGAGGAAGAGAGGAAGATGGGAGGGAGGAAGGAAAAGAAAAGAATTCGTGAGAGAATAGGACAATTTTGCTTTTGCTTCTTGATGAGGGATCTCACTTGATCCTGAGAGTCTGGTGAGAAGACATGGCAGGCAATGGAGTCAGGCAGATACCAAGATGGCGGAGGACAGGAGAGAGGGGAGAGGACAGAAGAACCTGTTTGGACACCTCATGTTCTTTGTTATAACATTGATTGATGGGGTTCAGCATCTCAGCTGGCCGCTTCCCTCTCTCCAGCCTCTCTGAGAACATTAATTAAAGAACACTCACCATATCCACAGCTCAGAGAAGGAAGAGCAAGACCAAAGCCTGCTCTAGAGCAGGCAGAAAAGAAACTCATGAACGGAAGCCAGTAGGGGGTGGGGATGTCAATTCTGGAAAGGACACCTGTGACTCTGGTTAGCATAGTGGACCTGACAGGCCTCACACGCCCACTGTCTTCAACACGCACACACACGTACACACGTCACACACATGGACACACAGTCCCTGCTAGCCTTGTGTCAGCTCAAATAGCCATGCACAGCTTACTGCCACACCCTTCCTTATTTTTCCCAATCAACTTTTCTCCTCTCTGTGATTCTGCAGAGAATTTATTTAGGATGTAAAGGAAAGAACAAAGGATTGTTCTTCTTTTCCTGCTGCAAGAAAACCAACTAGAATTTCAGGTCAATCAAATCCAGGATCTGAACCCAGTTTAGCCTTGGATGAACTATGTGAACAGCATAAGCAAAATATTTCTATTTGGCCAGGCGTGGTAGCGCATGCCTGTAATCCTAGTGGCTCAGGAGGCTGAGACAGGAGGATGGGGAGTTCAAAACCAGCCTTGGCAATTTTACAAGGCACTAGGCAACTCTGGAGACCCTGTCTATAAAGAAAATCCAAAATAGGGCTGAGGATGAGTCTCAGTGGTTGAGTGTGGGTTCAATCCCTGGTACTTTAAAAAAAAAAAAAATCCATCGAAGCCTCACTATCTGCAACTTTGAACAGCAATTAGAGGCAGAGTATAACATCTGGCATGAACTATACCAACAAATACTGTATTGGATGCCATGTACAGGATGCATACATGTTTAAACTGGGTCTTTGTAAATACTCGTGTTAGAACTCACTGTGCTAGGATAAAGGGTCGGTCCCTCCCCCTCTACAAATCTTTGTGACCTGACAGGTTAGTATCTCTGAAAATAAACTCTCACAGGATAGCCTATCCCAACCTATATCCCAGTCACCTTGTCTGTCTACTTTCGGTCCCTTTCTGTGTCTATCTCTGTGGTTTAGGAATGTTGAGTTATCTCCGACCTAAAAGTGTCTTGCTGCTTTGAGTCTACTTTCAGATATGAAGGTAGCTACAAACACCATTCAGAGAGATAAAGCCAGCACACACTCCAGTTGTCATGAATGACAGGCAAAGGGTCACCCTCACACGGGACTGAGGACTACAACCCTGCTGGCAAATATTTGGAACAAATTTACTGGGACATTCACAAAAAGAGGCACCGCAGGCCACAGGCTACCTGTGGGAAATGGGTTTTGAAAAGAAGCCCAGTTCTGAATCAAAGAGGGAGTCTGTATCTATCTTCTGCCTTCAGCTGCCCAGCATACCTTGGACCCCTTTTCTAAAAAAAAAAAAAAAATCCAAAAGGCTTCACGGTGTATAAAAGCATGAGGCTGCAAACTGGAATTCGTAATAGAAATCTGGGGTCTAAAAAAATGGAGAATGCTCCTTGGATCAACTCCAATTCAGCATTAACCACTCCTCCAGGCCATGGAATATCAACTAAATTTGTTGAACAGAGATGACTCAAGACCTGGGTTCTTTTCAGAGACATTTAAGCCAGAGTGATAATTTATGAATATCTAAAGAGGTTTCCAAGATTCTAAAAACAGCCCTCACCCACAACAGTTCCAAGAACTTGTGCATCAATGAAATGGATAACTGTGTCAATGACAGGGCATACCATGCCTCTGACGGAAATGTCACCTATTTTTGGAATGGTTCTTTAAAAATCAGTCTCATTATGTTGTAGCTGTGCTTGCCATGAAAAGTATTCATTCAAAATACTGAGCTCAAAGTTGCAGCTATGTCATACACAACCAAAGGAAGTTTTGCCAGAGTTACTGTAGGGATTTCTTAGATCATTGTATATCACATATTTATAAGACCACAGAGCCAGCACAAAACTGTCACCAAAAGCAACCCAATGAATCATTTCCTAAGTATGTAAGGTTTTTTTTTTACCCCCAAAGAATTTCAAATGAATCAGTTCTCTGAAGCAACCGAATGCTAGCAAACTCAGTCTATCCATAAAAAGACATGGGAATGGATATTGGCACCTACCTGGAATCCTATTGAGTGTCACCCAGTAATGTTCATCAGGGCTGTAAGTGTCTTTGGACCACTGGAGCAAATCAACAGCCCTGGGGTCATGGAGAACAAAGCTGACAAACTCCCTGGAAAGGGCCACATAGGCAGTGCCAAAGTAGATGGTCATTTGATGTGGAGGTGAGGTTTTCAAAATGTTAGTATTTTTTACAAAAGAACCTTTTTTGCTTATGTACTCTCGGTGGACGTACTTGGTCCGACCCACAGCATGAGCGGGGGGCAGCACCCCTGGGGTAATGTTCTTCCCTTTAAATCCTTTCAGATACTGAATTATTTCCTTGTTGGTTTTCAGGGGGAAATCTTGCCCGCAGGTGTTGAGGACGTACTTCCAGGGGACCTCAGAGGCCTCCAGGTCTTTCAGGCAGTTGATATCCGCCAGGAGCCTGGAAATCCCACCATAGACCACGGGTTCCATCTTAGAAGCCAGAAAAGCGTTTGGGAAGCAGCTCAGTAACTGCCACACTGATTTTTTAAACTCATTTGAGGATTT
The DNA here is from genome assembly GCF_001458135.2 of Marmota marmota marmota. Classification (NCBI taxonomy): domain Eukaryota; kingdom Metazoa; phylum Chordata; class Mammalia; order Rodentia; family Sciuridae; genus Marmota; species Marmota marmota. The sequence goes on along the minus strand of NW_025999913.1, from coordinate 7,127,149 downwards.
TTCATCCACATGAATACAGTAGACATTTTGGGGCATATAGATGGCCCTGAAGAGCCTTTCGAAAGTATCAAAGTCCTTATGAATTACCATGACAAATGCCAAAGGGAACGCAGCTTCTTCTCCCGACAGGGGGCTTGTGATGTAGTGACTCTGGGTCACAAAGTCGTTGCAAGGAAGTCTTCCCAAAGATGATGGCAGTGTCTTTTCCCGCAGAAAGGTGGCCTTCTTTTCTAAGGTGAGATTGCAGGCATCAATCCCAAAAGACCTTTTGCTGGAACCCTTTCGCCAATTTTTGGGTAGGCTTGCCTGGCTATTGTAAAATATCACCAAAGAAACCACACTGAGCCCGCTGATAGCCAAAAAGTAATGCCTCCAAAAGTTCATTATTTTCACTTCCCCAGGAAAGGAATCTCTCTTCAGAGATTGAGAAATTGATCCTCGTCCCCAAAACCACAAGTGTGACAGGCTGAAATGACTTCTCTTGCAATCTTGAATTTCGACAGCTTCCCCGGGAGGGCTGGCTTGCTTTCCTCCGGTCCTTTAATCCTCCTCTGTCGTTGGCTTCAGTGTCTCATCCATCCTCTTTGGGGCTGGCTGAAGATCTGATGCCTTCCCAACTGGCTCTGGTCGGCAGGCAGCCCCGCGCAGTACCGAATCCCTGCTGCTCAGCCCAACCCAGCCCAGCCTCCGGGAAGCCTCCTCATTTGCATATGAAATGCAAGTGGTGGCTCTTAGCAAATTACATTCTGGAATGGAAAGACGGGTTTCTCTTGCACCACTCCCACTGCCTCCCCTACTTCTAGGCAGTCAATTCAGTTCTGATCTCCCTTCTAGAATAAGTGACTCTCTTCTTTTTTCTGGCGAGCCCCACAACCAGCTAGCAGCCCTTGGAAACCACAGCACTTAGCACATCTGCTCCTTGGGTTTTCTTTTTTTTTTTTTTTCCCCCGTTTCTCTGCTACCTCTTTTCATTTCAGGGTTATCTCTGCCTCTGGGCACACAAAGATAAGAAAGATACCCTTGTGACAAGTCTAAGGAGATTATCTGCAATGCGGGGAGGGGGACGTGGACAGTGAGGTTTGCTGGATTAAATCAGACACATTCTGATGTGTGACACAGCAAACGTATGCATGTGCAGACTATCAGCTGCGGAACTAACAATGACACCCATGGGGGCAGGGATGAGAGTGACTTTTCACTTTACAGGGGGATGTTGATGGCATACAATGAGCTAAACACACCTTAGTTTGTTTGGTGGAGGGAAATGTGATAGCCACTGTTCCCAGAGAGCACACGTTGGTTCCCATTTCACACAGAGCTTCAGATGACTTGAGCTGCTGATGTGATCTTGTATACAATGTGTGAGGGACTACCTCCTGGGTCTCTTTAAAACCCCCACGTCATCGGATCTGAAGTCACTTCATAGAACTCAAAGTCTCAGTCTCGGTTCCTACTCACCCTCCTCTCCCACTTCTCAGACTCTGAAGAAAGAGTAAATGCTTCCGGCTGCTGCAAAATTCCTGGAAGTATCAGTCACTGTCTTTCGGGGGAACCAGGAAGAGCAGGTCTGGTCACATTGCACAGGGCATCTCAAGGCTTACCTGTGCGAAGTGTTGGTTATAAGGGAGCCTACAGCAAACCTGGAGTGCATCTGGGATTGAGGCTGGTGCTAAGGACACTTCTAGAGGGAAAGAGACGATGAGTCCAACTAAAAGATGAACTGAGGCAGCCACAGGAAATGTGTTAGAAATAGGTCCCGTTCCCAACTCCAGAAGTTACCCAGCTGTTCCACCTGAGTGGGCCCCCTGGGGCCACCAGAGCAGCTGCCCCTATTAGGAAAACACTGGGTGCATAATGCAGCAATATCCCTGTCCCTCCCTGCCCTTGAATATCCTCCAGTTAACCTTGACTAATCCATGACAACAGGGAACGCAGAATAGATACTGATTTGGAGAACTGCTGAAGAGTTGGCAGGGAGCCTTGGGATCACCAAACACAAAGCCTTTACTATCCAGATGAGGAAACAGAGGCCAATTAAAAATAATATTCTTCCCAAAGTCATTCAGCTGGATCGAAAACGGAGTCTTTCCTCTACAGCTCCCTTGTTCTGATGTGGAAGTCAGTCTGCCTGGCTAAATCCCAGCTGGTTGCTGTGATCGGGGTAAAGTTACTTAACCTTTCTAGGCACTGGGCCCCCTGTCTGTGAAATGGTAAATAACTATGGCTCCTAGTTCACATGGTTGGTAGGAAGATTAAATGAGATAACTCTTGGTCATGGTTTAGCCAGAATTTGAGCCTTTGATGTATGTTCAATATGGCGTGGCTATGATTATTGCTGTTGCTTCTCTTTCGAAAAAATATTCAACAATTTGGATGCTGCTAATGAACTAGTATTTTGATTTCTGTTCTGAGTAATGGAAAAAGAGAAGCGCCCACCTTAAGGCTTTTAAGTGGGTTGATTTATTCCCAGAGGTTAAATACCACTCTTTCCCTTCTCTATCATTGCGCTCCTAACACACAGGAAACGAAGCTGTAGGAGAGGGACAATAAAATAGCCCATTCTGATCCTTCACTCCCTTCATTTGCTCTACAGCCACATCCTTTTCTGCAAAATATATCCTTGACAGGACTGTGGAGAACAGGAGAGGGAAGCTTGGAGGTAGGAAAGGAGGCCAACCGCTTCTTCCTCTGCAATTCTCGTTTTTCTCCTTCTCTTTGCCCCAGCCCTGATCCTAAAACAGGGAGTGCCCTGGACACCATGCAAAGTGAACTCATGAGATCTTTCATCGCGAGTTAGTTAAAGCAGACTGCAAGTGGGTAATTGCAACAGGACTTACAGTTCAACATAGCAGTATTCAACACCCGCCCCCAACGCGCAAAATGAAAAAGAACCCCCCCAGGAAACATGTATATAGCCCGCCCTGGCTTATTTACGCTAGTTGAGATGAGCACATAATGTCTGTTTATCGGCTGGGACGAGCAGGTTTGTTTTGCCTGGTCTCTCTGGTAACAGAACAGGCATCTTCTTCCAGTAAATAATTGGGAACTTCCAAACCTGGACCTTTTTTCTGGTTCACTCTAGTTGGCATGTAACACATTGAAAACTGTCATCAAGTGGGCATTTTGTACCCAGCCTCTCTGTGCCCCAAGATAACCTTTATGGTCATAAGCAAAGAATAGCCCCAAGGACTACAGCTAACAGCACATAATTGGCCCAGCCCAAACAGTAAAACAAAAAGCTGGGTAAAACAAAAGTTCTTATTAACCTTACCTGAGCTTTTTCATTCCCCCTAGCTGGGTGAACAGAGGAGGGGGCTTGGGATTGAACCCTGGGTGATGACTGCCTGTTGAATCAAAGCAGTTATTTATTTAAATTGACAGGTAATGTTAGGAATCCTCAAATTCTTCTCCCCTAGTTATTCTGAAAAGCATAACTAATTGTTTAAGACTAAGGAGGCCCTACTGTGTAATATGACACCTTAACTACTGCCTTCCTCTAGCTAGGCAAGCAAAGAAAAATAATTTGTATTGTCACTCATTTGTGGAAGTTCAGAAAGGCATATATATATATATCTGTCTCTT
>NW_025999913.1:7110465-7123139 GCF_001458135.2 Marmota marmota marmota | reverse complement strand
AGATGTGTATAAGAGACAGTATATATATATATATATACTGGCGATTGAACCCAGGGATGCTCAACCACTGAGCCACATCCCCAGCCCTTTTATGTTTTAATTTGGAGACATGGTCTCCCTAAGTCTCTTAGGGCCTCGCTAAGTTACTGAGGCCAACCTGGAACTTGTGATCCTCCTGCCTCAGCCTCCAGAGTCACTGGAATGACAGGTGTGTGGAGTTAATGCTTTTTGATGAGTGCTCACTCCAACCAGACTGCACCATCCTGCCAGGGTAGGCTTTGGCTGTGTCAGTCTGGCAACCTAAAACCTTCAGGCCATGAGCAAGACACAGAAAGTAAAGAAGCAAACAAACAAACAAGTGTCCAAGCAACCCAAATAATGATTGCACATTGCTGGCCGGATATATATTCTCCCACGCGCTCGGGTGGGGAAGATACAGTGAAAGCAGAACTGGTGGAGGGTGGAGAAGCAGGGCTTGAGGACTGACAGATGAAGCAGCTAACGCCTGGCCAAGGTGTGGCCGTGAGGAGGGAGGGACTGTGAGGAACAGCCTGCGCTCCAATGCCCCCGGAGCATGTGACTTCCTCTCTACACCAGCAACTGATGCCCCACTGCATCAGGCACCCGGTGCTGATAGATCTTCAGATGTTTTAAGAGAAGTGAATAAAAAAATAAAACCAATTAATTTTTTTTAAAAGAGAGAGAAGTGAAAAAGTTTGAATTTTATCAGAGAAACTCCCAAACTTCTAAAATGTTATCAGTAATTAGCAAATGTTAAAATCATGGGTATTTATGTGTGCGCATGCGCACACACAAGGATTGCATTACCATCCTTGGTTGAAGCATCAAAGCTCGATGCTGGTGGTTTCCGTCCCTCTTGAGGCCTAACCTATTAGCTCTCAGTCTAGACACAATCATAACAAATGTTCTCAAAGCTAAACAGACGAGAAGTCACCAATCAGAAGAGGGATGGGGAGGTGGCAGGTCAGGATACAGTTGTCAGCAACAGGTGATGGTCTGACAACGAAACAGGTTTAAGGCCAAAAGTACAGCTGCGTGAGGACACTGGCACTCGCGATGACCAGCACTGAGAGAGCTCAGGCCCATTTTTTTCACATTACAAGATCAATAGCTCAAGTATTTATAAAGATCATATTTGTTGAGAGCCACAGTTTAGTCGGAATGACGCCTGGCATTTTGCTAGAGGGAATGGTTGAAAGGTGACCCTGCTCCGGGATTAGGACGGATCCTCCAGGAATAGGGAGGCTCTGGGATTAGGGCGGATCCTGCTGGGATTAGGGCGGATCCTGCTGCCTCTGGCGCCCGCTACTTTGGAGTTCCCATTGAGTTTTCGTGGGGAGAATTGGCGTGGAGCCCGGTGGAGGGAGTGTATTCCCGGGAAGTGTGTGTAGAGTGCTTGTGAGAGTTCGGGAATAAAGAGTTGCTGTTTGAACCAACAAGGCTTTGTGGCGGCTCGGTTATTTTGTGCCCAGACAGACTGCGGCACATATTAATGTCTGCCAAAGGACCTCAAGACTATGAAAATTGATACAAACAAAAGACTAGATCAACCCTTAGACTTTCTTTGAAAATAACCAGAGAACAAAAAGTGAACTAGAAGCCAGGCGTGGTGTTGCACACCTGTAATCCCAGAGGCTCAGGAGGCCGAGGCAGGAAGATTGCAAGTTCAAAGCCAGCTTCAGCAATTTAGGCGAGACCCTGTCTCAAAATAAAAAAATAAAAAGGCTGGGGATGTGGCTCAGTGGTTAAGCACCCCCTGGGCTCAATCCCCAGGTTCCCCCCCCAAAAAAAAGGTGAAATTAAAAATATAAACATACTAATAGCTACATATTTATTCTACATATTCTAATTGAAAAAGGTATTTCTGAAATGTGTTTATTCGGAAAACTCCCTTTGCGGTGCTGGGAAATTGAACCTAGGGCCTCATGCTAGGCAAGCACTCTACCGCTGAGCCATATCCCCAGATCTCCCCATTTTTTAAAAATTAATCATTTTGTGCACAAAAGGGTAGGTTTTCTTATCTAGAAAACTCACATTTATGACAAAACCTTTTGCTCAAAAAATTCCAGGCATATCTGTTCGTCACTTGCTTCTGAATCAAATGTCAAGACTTTTCCCCGGAAAGAGCCAGGTAATAAATGATTTCAGGGTGCGGCCCAGCTGCTCAACTTGACTAGAGTAGCATGGATGTGGCCCTAACAATCTATGCCTGTGTCCTAATTAAACTTCATTTTATGGATGCTGAAGTTTGAATTTAATATACCCCTTCTGGTCATGAAGTGGGTTTATTTTTATGTTGTTTTTGACCACATGAAAACATTAATAAAATCACTGTTAGCTCAAGGGCAGATTTAGCCTAGAGGCCTTAGTTAGGTCCTCTTAGATTTCAATCATACTCCTCCAGGCCTAAATTTTGCAACTTCAGGGTTGGTGCAATCACTTGTTAATTTCTGTGTCTTTCCTGATGAGGAAATTGAGACGGTGGCAAATAATAGTGTCGATCATCCCATGCCCCCATCATACCCTTTTACAAATGCAGCCTGGGTCACAAGGCAGAGTGCTGGGTGTACAAAGAGCTTGGACAAGTAATGGACACCCTGAGCCTCAGCACAAGAGCAGTGTGTGAGGGGGTCATTCTGCCACTTAAAAGATCCCTAAGCACAGGCAGAAGCCCTCAAGACCTCAAGACTTCAAGACTCTGCCTTATCAAGGGCAGAGTTTTTTCTGCGCTCTGTCCTGACCCCAACACAGGGAAACTTCCCTTCATTCCTAATTGTAGTCTCTTGAGCCTGTTTTTTCAAAGTACATCCAAAGTACATGACTACTTTTTTAGAGAGCTGAAGGTGGAGACAAATACGTGGTGGCCAAGACCTCCAAGCGGGTTGTGGTGGTGTACACCTGTAATCCCCGCATCTTGGGAGGCTGAGGCAGGATTGCAAGTTGGAGGCCAGCCTGGACAATTTATCTTGAGACTCTTGTCTCAAGATAAAATATGAAGAGTGTTGAGGATGTAGCTCAGTGCAAGAGCACCCCTGGGTTCAATCCTCAGCACCATGAAAACATCACAAATCCATAACCTAAAATCTTATGCTCAATGACAAGGAACAGCATGGGTGACTATGTTTTTCATAGCAGCTTTTCTCTGACTGCAAATGTCTCCTCCAAGAAAATGGACTGCAAATTCATGATGAAATTATCTGTCCAAATCTGGATATTATTCTGTTTTTTCTTTTTCATACCAACTACCTCTAAATGCCCCAGCTTTATAAGCTTTTTTGTTTCTTTTGTCTTTTTTGTGATGCTGGGGGTCAAACCCATGCTAAACATGGGCCTTACCCCTGAGCTACACTCCCAGCTCCAGAGACAGTACTTTATTTGACTTTACTTATTTACAGTGCTAGAGGTTGAACCCAGGGCCTGGTGCGTGCTAGGCAAGAACAGTATTTTACAACATCGCTGCTGCCTGGCAGAGATCTATATCTAGAAGATCTCATGGTCCTCAGCTTTTGGACGTTCTCAAATAAATGGAAACAAAACAATCCTAAAATAGAGATAGGCAGTGTTTTCCTCCAACTTCTACTTTTAATAGCCCTATTAAATTCTTGACTCATTTTCAGTTTATCCAATCCTCTCTGCAAGCCAGCTGCGTTCCCACAGAGCCTGTCCTTTGCTAGAGTTTAGATAGTTTGTTAGGGCAGAGCACTTGGAGAAATCCCAAAAAGTCAGGCGTTTCTTCTACTTTCCTAGAAATTAACACTGGGACATAACTTCCTGCAAGATACATCCTGTGTTCGTACCTCACAGAAGATAATATTTGTATTTGATTCTCCCACTAGTTGAAGTGGTTTTTAGATTCAAATTTTATATTTACCTGCCCTGGCATTTAAAAAAAATGGACAGGTGAAGATAAAATTTATAAATTCTATACTCTGACCACAAAAGCAATTGGAAAATTATTACACACAGAGCAGGCCCGGTTTGGGTCTACTTTGCTTGGTCCCTCGTGGCTGGTATTGTGTTGGTCACTTCTTTTGCGTGTGTTGAATCCCATGCAACTAAGGGGTTTCCAGTAACATGTTTTCCAGTAACCCATCAGAGTTGTCCCAGGGACCATAAATATCTAGGGCACTAATTCTGGATTGTGACTTGCCTGGAGTAGGAAGGTGAGCAGGAATGGGGTGGGTAAGGCTTGCAGTGAACAAGTACTGTGGTCTGCTCAGGACTACGAGATTTCTGAGAACACATAGTTTTCAGTGCTGACTTGTTAAGTCCTAGGCAAACCAGGAAGAACTGGTCACCTCAGATAACACTGATCCCACTCACTCCCAGATTGACAGTCCTTACTGAAAGGAGTCACTGAATATAAAATAGTCAGTAATTGATCTGTGAAAAAAGAAAGATACGCTCAAACCATTGTGTGCAAGATGGGAATCATCACTAGGTCTGTGTGTGTGTGTTTAAAACCCTACATGATCCTTCTTCATATTTCAGCAAACCACTAAGGCCTGGGTACAAAGTGATTAACCCGTCATGCGATGGCGTCATAGTGAACCCAAATGAATGCACTTAAGTCTTACTAACTACACGAATGTCCCCCAGTAGATATTACAGGATTTTAGTAACAACCTAAATATTAATGTAAGAATTTGGAGAAAATAATTACTACAGTGTTACTGGTATCCAAATTCTCCTCCCTTCTACACCCCCTATGTTGTGGGTGATCTTTCTGTATAATGTGTAATAAACAAGTAATTGGACTAGAAATTCATTTTATGGAACAGGACAATCAATTAGACATTTGACCACTCTGACTTGCAATTTCTAAATTTGTATAATTTTAGGATTGGGATGGGATGGTCTCCACGTTCCCTTTTGACTCTAAATTCTGCGGTTATTCCAGATTCAGCATAAAGAGGGGACTGTTTTATGGGAAAGTTATAATTGGGAAGCTTGGTTTAGGTTGAGTGATTGCCAGGGAAAGTCCAAAAAGTGGTAGGATAACAAACCAGAGAAAAATCAAGAAGCCTGGGTGATGGAGTGGAGGATGGAGAGGAGACACCAGACAGGGAGGTGTTCCTTCTCTCCGGGAGATGACCCAACACCTAGACGGCAGGGTCTCCCGGAAGGCACTGTTCCCATGGAGCACCCGAGATGGGGAGTCCAAGGCAGAATGCCTTCCTTCCTAGATCCCCAGAGAGTTCAGACTGTGACCCAGGACAGAATGACAGGATCTCAATGAAGGGGAAGTGAGGTGAGGATTGGGGCTCAGGAAGGAGCTAGCTAAAGAGAGGAAACAGGAAATGGCCAGAAGAGGGGACTGACCCATCAGGGCACGAAGCTGAATCCTCAGGATGACCCGAGGGTCTCCAGCTTACTCAGGAGAGATCCAAGTTGTACTCTCCGGTATTTTCAGTTCAGTCTGATCTTTTCAATCTGCTAAGGAGAAAGATGATAGGCCATGACTCTGAGAGAAGTCTGGAGTTCCAGGGCAAGAGCTTCCTTCCATTTCCTGGAAACCTGGCCGTAAAGAGGACACAAGGTAAGTGGGGAAATCTGTCATCTTGACTTTGTCCAAAAGCATTATTAAGAAATGACTGCCAGCCACATGCTGTGCAGGCCTGTGGTGAAAGAAAGACTAGTGATAGATTTGGCTTAGAGAAACCACCTGAAGAAAGGGTTTGTTAGGATAGCAATGAACACAATTTTGCTTTAAATATAACTTTTTTTTTTTTTTTTAAATGAGGAGCTGGGGATGCTAGGCAAGTGCTTTACCACTAAGCCACATCCCCCCACCCTTTGGGTTTAACTTTCTAAGGCCAACAATTGTTCACTATAAATCTCAGGAAACAACAACAATACCCCAAATCATAGCAAGATTATAGCCTTTGTTAAATGATGGATTAATTCCATCAAAAGAAGCAGCCTTCTGAAAACCCAGAAGTGGTCTTTGAAGCAGCAGCCTCTGCAATTGGACTCATTTTTTGCCTCTTTGCTATAGAATAAGGCACCAATTGGTAAGCACCAAGTTGGTGGGCCTCAGGTTGAAACAGTTGGGCTTGGGCAGGTGCTGCCCCAAGCTAGGCTCGGCGGTAAGAAGCTTCTGAGATGAGTAGGCCAGGTATGGTACCAAATGCCTGCAATCCCAGCCACTCAAGAGGCTGAGGCAGGAGGATCCCAAATTTGAGGACAGCCTTAGCAACTTAGCAAGAACCTGTCTCAAAATAAAAAGGGCTGGGGATGTGACTCATTGTTTAAGCCTCCTAAATTAAATCCCCCATATCCAATTAAAAACAAACAAAAAAAGAAAAGAAAAGAAAATCAAGAAGATGCTTTAGAAAAACTGAATGGGAAAGATTTTCCCCATTGCTGTCCCAGAAGCAATGGAGGATCAGGAAATGCCTAATGTCCAGGAAAGATAGAGCACAGCTGGAAGATGCTGTTTGAAGTCTACTTCTTAGGATTTGGCCACATCAACTAGAGTCTGTATGTAGGTGGTAATGATGATTTGCGATTGATTGGGCAGCAATGCCAGGTGGCACCGGCATATTGAAAATTATTTCCTGGTGGGTTAGGGATGTAGCTCACATGTGTGAGGCCCTGGGTTCTCAGCACTACAAAAAATAAGTAAATAAATAAAAATAAAAGAATTGTTTCCTGGGGTTGCCATGGAGCTCAGTGACAGAGCACTCACCAACCAGGTACCGGGCCCAGGGTTCAATTCCCAGCACCATTAAAAAAAGAAAAAAAAAATTTTTTTTTTCTTTTGACTCAGTTCAGTAAATATTAAATATTTACTGAACTGGGCTGCCAAAAAAAAATACAAAAGATCATGAAGAGATTATAGGTCCAGTAATAAATATGACATCCACGTTCATAATTATAACGCAAAGGTTAGAGAATGGCATAAAAGAATGACAACAATGCTTGAAAAAGGTGTAAAACTGAGGAGAAAAAGCCAGCGCAAGTTTCCTAAGTGACAAGCCATTGAATGCAGACATATTGAGGCCACCAGTCTAAATGGAAATGGTGAAGAGCGGCGCAGAACCCGTCAAGAAGGCAAGTACCAAGGGCAGGAGTGAGGCAGGGAGGTTTTTCTGGAGTGTTCCTTCCAGGAAAGGCCACAGTGGGAATTGACAAGGAGGTGACCGAGGTGACCCCGAGGGGATCTCCATCAGGTAGGCTGCCATCTGACACACCATGCTGACATGCTTAAATGGAACAATTCAGTTACGGGTTCCTGTGGAATTGACAAATGTGATTCGCAGAGCTAAACTGTGATCGCATTGAGAATGCGAGAATGTTTGGAGGCTGAGACTTGGGCCAGAGAGGCCGCTGGGATGAATCCAGGAACAATGGGCTTGAGAGATTACAGGGGCTGGAGGTAAAGAGGAGAGCAGGAAAGGTGGAGCTGGGAAGGTGCAGAATGTGCGGAATGCGCTGATTTGATTAGGCCTGGAGGCCAGGGAGTGGGCCAAGTGGTGGGGACTGGAGAGGTGGGCTCCTGGGGAGGAGGCAGAGGGAAGGCCTGCGCTGGTGTGTGTGGAGCTTGGGAAGACAGGTCCAGAGGCTACAGGAGTGAGTGAGGGGGCCTGGGAGAGGATGCAGGGCTCTGACTCATCAGTTCAGAAACGGTGGTGAGAAGGTGATGGCAGCAGCCCACGCCTATAATCCCAGTGGCTCGGCAGGCTGAGGCAGGCTAAGGCAGGAGGATCGTGAGTTTGAGGCCAGTCTTGGCAATTTAGTGAGGCTCCAAGCAATTTAGTGAGACCCTGTCTCAAAACCTGAGAGGGGCTGGAGACGACATAGCTTAGTGATAGAGCACCCCGGGTTCAATCCTCAGAACTAAAACAAAACAACAGAAACAAGAACCATCAAGAAAGAAGAAAGAAAAACAACTTTTAGAAAACAGTGATTCTATGTATTGCACTGTGGACAGGGGAGAGAACACTGCATCAGACGTAAGATGATAAGAATTTGTGCCCTGGCTTTGTTAATTACTAGCTGTTCCATAAATTCAGCAAATATTTAAGAGTTACTGCTCATCCTACATGGATTGCAAAGTTAATGCATTAGGGGAAAACAATGCTCAAAACTGCCCTCCACCAGTTCTTCTGGAGGCTGAGATAGGAGGTCCTCAAGTTCAAGCCCAGCCTAGGAAACTTTTACAAACAAAAAAATAAAAACGGCTGGATGTGTAGCTCAGTGGTAGATGCTTGCCTAGTATGTACAGGGTCCTGGATTCAGTCCACAGTAACCACAAAAAAGAAAAAAAAATTCTCCTCTGGAAAAATCCCCTGGGAATGTGTCATGCTAACATTGACCTGCAGTGACTCCATAATTCCAACATGGCGAATTTTCCCTTTCATCTGGATCCAGAAGGTTGTTTTTTCTAATGAACACCAGAGGAACAAGTTGGCCAGAGCTGAGGAGTTACGGGAATTGAGGGTCAGCATGAAGATAAGCAAAATCCTTGTCTCACTCTGAACCCCAGACTCTTAGAATGGAAAGGAGTCCAGGCAGAGATAACTGACACCATTTGAACTTACATAAAAGTGTGTGTGTGTGTGTGTGTGTGTGTGTGTGTGTGTGTATGCATGCATGTACCATTGAGTTTGTATGGTTAAATTCATATGAGCCTGGACTCCACATAATATTGAGCACTGCTTATGGGCCAGGGTTGTGCTATAGTTAAGGAGAGCAAAAATGAGCATGTGCCATTGCTGCCCTTGAAGCTTTGTGTAGAGGGTCACAAGAACTTGCATCACAAATAATAACAGCACAGTGTGGTACAGGAGCCTGGAGTGGGGAGGATTAGGAAAGGTTTTATAGAGAATGTGACTCTCAGCTGAATTTTAAAAGCAGATGCAGGACAAGGGGGGAAGAGCACCCCAGAGCATCTTGGCAAGGGACTGGCAGTGAGGGTGGAAGGGGCAGTTGTCTGGGAGAAGTTGTCAGTTGTCTGGGAGAGTTGGAGTGTGGCAGGTGCTGGGGGACATAGCTAGAGAAGGCACTGGAAGGGCCCTGGGGCCAGATGCTACACTGTGGTGACTGATTCACAGAGTTTCCAAGAACAAGAGAGAAATGACCAGAGGTGCAGTTTATACAGGTAGGTCTGTCTCTGTGGAGGATGGATCAAAGCAGGCTGGGAATGGAGTCAGGAAAACTGGTTAGAAGAAATTATACTACTGCAGGAGAGAGAAGAGGAATGGATGATAGCATCAGGACAGGAAGATGGCCAATGACTGGATCCAGGTTACTGAGTTCGTATACCAGGTACTAAGCTAAGCACTCACACCCATTGTCCAGCTTCATCTGCCAATAACCCATAAGGATGGTGGCAGGTTTGTCATTCCAGTTCTTCTCCATTCATTCGATGCCCACCTTCCTCCTGACCAGCTCTTGACCTTGTTCACTTGGCCACAGCTCCACTGACTGATTTTCTGGTTCCTTGCTCACCCCAGGACCTTTGCAATCCCTATTCTCCACCTGCAGCCTCGTTCCCAAATGTGTGGCTGGCTCACTCTCATTTTGAGGATGCAGTTCATATACTGCCTCTGCCAAGAAGCCTTCTTTGACCCACCTCATCTAAAGAAGTTTCCTTCCTGTACCAATAAGTATAATTCCTTCCTAGCACTTATCCTAATTCTAATGATCTTGCTTACCTGTCTGTCTCCCCCTTTCTAGAGTACATACTCCATGAGGTGGGACCCTTATTTGTCTTATTTGCTACAATACTACAGTACCTAGCACAGTACCTAGTACAAATATCTGTTGAATGAATATGCATTTCATAAATGAAAATGTACTACAGGTTGAGCATCCCTAATACAAAAATTTGAAATCCGAAATGCTCCAAAATCTGAAATTTTTTGAGGACTGATGCAGCACCACAAATGGAAAATTCCACACCACATGAAATATGTTTCATGCACAAAGTTTTTTAAAACATTAAATGAAATTAACTTTATGCTGTGTATATAAGGTGGACATGAAATATAAATGAGTTTTTGTTTTTAGACTTGGGTCCCAACCCTAAGATATCTCAAAGATATATGCAAATATTCCAAAAGCTTTTAAAAGTCCAAAATTTAAAACACTTCTGGTTCCAAGAGCGAGGGATGAGGATGAGGGATATTCAAACTGTACTACTGTTCCTACTAATAGTAACATAATAACATTCACATATGTTCCAGGTACGGGTATAATTGATTTAAGCCTCACAGATTTGGTAATTATTATTTTCTCCACTTTACAGATGAGGAAACTGGGACGCCAAATTTAGGTAATTTATGCAAAGTCACACTGCATGTATATGGCAGAGTCAGGGTCAAATTCGTGTTGTCTCCAGGGTCCATGCTTTACTGTGCGTGTTGTATCCCACTTTTTTGGGGGGGTGGAGGGGGCGGTACCTGGGATTGAACTCAAGGGCACTCGACCACTGAGCCACATCCCCAGCCCTATTTTGTATTTTATTTAGATATCCACTGAGTTGCTAAGCGCCTTGCTTTACTGAGGCTGGCTGTGAACTCGTGATCCTCCTGCTTCAGCCTCCCAAGCCGCTGGGATTACAGGTAAGAGCCACCACTCAGGTCGCTGTATCTATCCCCTCTCTATCATTAAGCTTTGCAAATGTCAGGTCACAGGGATGATGATGTCTTGGCTGGGATTCCAACCTGGTTCCCTCTGACCCTGGAATCTGAGCCCCAAACACCAATACTGCAGGGAAAGCCATATGAGCAGGGAGGAGGGGTGACAGATGCCCAGGAGGAACCCAGCCTGCAAGTCTGAGCACACTGTGTTGAATTCCTGCGCACAGAGAGAGCGAGAGAGTTCAGCTGTGAACAGCGGAGTACCCGCTGCTCTGCGTTATGATTCCTGCTGTGGGCGCAGAGCACATCACTCAACCCCTCCAAGCCCTTCTCCACCTTTGCAGATGTCGACTTCAATACCCAGCAGGCAGGATTCTTGTGAAGATTCAACTGAGATAATCTAGCCCCATAGGTAGATATCCATAAACATCTCCCCTCCTCTATCCTGTATCTATGCTGATAAGAAGTAGCTAAAATTTCTGGGAAAATGAGCTATCAGGAAGAAAGGGAAAATTCTTGGGTGGGTCCAATTATATAATCAAAACACAAACTTCAGAAAACTTGCATTTGCTAAGTTTCATCTGTAGATTTGCAGTTATTGAAACAATTGAATAAAAAATGAGCAAAATTAGGATCAATTTAAAGTAAGTATATAAATGTTATCTTTCCTCCCCTGGATTTTTCTGTTTATTCTGATTTCTTACTAAGTATATACAGTTTTTATCTCAGGGTGAGTTATGTATTGTAGTTTTAAATTTTCTGTTTTGTACAATGGAAACAACAGTCTCCCTTTTGTAAGTTTTCTTTTCTTTTTCTTTTTTATTTTTTTAAGGACTGGTCTGAATATAATGAAGTCACATTATTTCAAAGTGTTTTTGTACAAGAAAAGAGTGTGGATTTTGAGATCACCCGCCTTTCCCACAAAAGTAAATGTAATTGGTATTTTTCAAGTTAAAATTGCTCAAGTGGTTAAAGCCATGCCTATCTCATCTGTCCTAATGTCACGTGGAGATGTCACTAATGACACCCCCAGTACAGGGTAAGGAAGCATTCTGCAGTAGGCTTTTGTCTGCAGAGAGAGTCATGGTCCACCAGACCTCGCCCCTAGCCTTGAGCTCCAGGTGGACAAGTGACCCAAGAAAGACAGGTCAGCATTCATCAGCCCCTGGGGTTAGCTGCAGGATAAGAATCTGGACCAAGCAGGACCAATCTAAGGTTTCCTCTTAGCTGGTGCTAGAAATATCAGGAAAAGTCTTCCTTTTCCCCAGGAATGCCAGATGTGAAAACCAACCAAAGCTGGAGCTACTTCTGTCAATCTCTGATACCACATGGGGATCAATCTGCCAAAGGAGGTCAACCCAGAAAGAGGCAGAGAAATAGGGAGACCAACTAACTCATCCTGTTTGCCTGGGACTTTGCCGGTTCTTTCCATGCAAGTTCCACGCCCAGAATGCCCAGCTCAGATTAGGGCAAATTGGGATAGTGGTCCGTTCCATAGAGAGATGACTTGGTAAGAAAGAGTCCTAAGCCAAGCATGGTGGCACATGCCTATAGTACCAGTGACTCAGGAAGCTGAGGCAGGAGGATCACTGGAGTCCAGGAATTCTAGATCAGCCTGGGCAACATGGTGAGACCCCATCCCAAAAAGAAAAAACAGCAACTGGGGGTGTAGCTCCGTGCTGCAGCGTTTGCCTAACATGCACCAGACCCTGAGTGCACTTTCCAGCACCCCAAGAAGGAAAAAGAAAAGGAAGGAGAGGAAAAAGAGTCCTGGATGCAGCTGGACTGGAGTCCCTGTGGGCATCTCAACTAGGTGATCCTCTGAGTTCTGGTGTTTGTTTAAGCTCCTTTGACTTTCTGACACATGCAACGTAAAAAGTCGTAACCTTCACTCAAAGAATGTGCACATATAAATACGAGTCACAGCTAAAAAAAGCAAAATAAATCAAAGTAAGAAACACACTATTTTTAGAATTTAAAAATGAGGAAATGTGGTCATGTGATCCCCTTGTGAGGTTGAGACGATCTTTTGACAAAGGGGCTTTGGAAAAAAAAAAAAAAAAA
>NW_025999913.1:7067436-7110445 GCF_001458135.2 Marmota marmota marmota | reverse complement strand
AAAAAAAAAAAAAAAAAATATATATATATATATATATATATATATATATATACACACAAAGTGGAAAAAGGAAGAGAGACAAATGAAAACATTCCTATGGAAGAAAAACATCCAGGCATGAGAAAAGTTGGAGTCATCCATGAGCAAAGATTCAAAAGACCAGACAACGCAGTTGAAGGAAGAAAAGGAGTCGAAACCAAAGCAGGTTAGCAGCCTTGCCTCCTAGGGCCTGCCCTGCCCTGAAGTGGGAGGAAAAGATAACTATGGGACTGGATTGCAAAAAAACTAGACCAGCCAGGGCTGGGATTGGGGCTCAGCAGTAGAGCACCCGCCTGGCAAGTGCAAGGCCCTGGGTTTGATCCTCAGCACCACATAAAAATAAATAAATAAAATAAAGATATTGTGTCCAACTACAACTAAAAATAAATAAATATTAAAAAAAAAAACTAGACCAGCTCACAGATGCTGAACAATTTCATAAGATTCAAAGCAAACACTCCAAGGAGACTTGGAGTGCAGCTCAGCGGTCAGCACTTGCCCAGCACGCACAAGGCCCTGGGTTCCGCCCCACGTGCTGCAAAACCAAACCAAACAGAAACTACAAGCCCTCTGGAGCTCTACCTTGGGGCAGGTAGGCAAGTGAAAAATGCCAGAAGAATAACCAGATTAGATAGAGAAAATGGACTCTTCTTAAGGAAATACGTAACAATAATTACAAAGATCTGAGAGAACATACAGGTGCCGCAGAAGTGAGCATGAGCTACTGCCATCTGAGCCGGATGCTCTGCAGTGTTGGAGAGATTTGGGATCCTGTTGGTCTTCCTTGGACCATGTGGCCAGATGGGAGAGGATCCCTTCCCAACATGAGCCCACAGAACAGATCCGGCAAGTATGCTCATCAGATCCCCTGAAGAGGTGCTTGAGGCTGGGACCCCCAAGGGCCTCCTTTGGCCTGGTCTGGTACCATTTCTTATCTTAGTCTTTTTTTTTTTTTTCCTTCCTCCTCACCCGTCCCATGGTGGGGATGGAATCCAGGCTTCCCACTTGCTAGACCAGCACTCAACCACTGAGCTATATCCTCAGCCCCTGGCACCATTTCTAATGAAGTATGGAAAGTCAGGAAATAAGTTATTCTCTCCCTAGAAAGACAACCTGCCAGAAAGTCAAGAGAGAAAACCAGCTGACGCTATGTGGGCAGCGAGCACCCTTTTTACCCAGTCTCTCCAGTTTTGTTTTGTTTTGTTTTATGGCAAAGTTGTGTTTATTTTTGACAAAATGATGTTTGAAGCCATAGTACCAAATT
Source organism: Marmota marmota marmota (assembly GCF_001458135.2). Lineage (NCBI taxonomy): Eukaryota > Metazoa > Chordata > Mammalia > Rodentia > Sciuridae > Marmota > Marmota marmota. The sequence continues at coordinate 7,109,142 of NW_025999913.1, read as the reverse complement.
CATGAATCTCTTTAACATACTATAATGATACAACGAATAGCATTTCTACACAAATTTGGTAATTTTTATGATATTTTGTAAATTTTCTAGGTATACAAGCTAAATGCACTAACATTCTCCATCAATGCACAGGTATTTTGAATCATAGTTCAGGTATTTTGAAACTTCCCTCTAGTTTTAAACCATTTCCACTTTGTCTTCTGACGCCATCTGATTCTAGGGTACTACTCATCTTCTTGGAATATTTTGGGAAACTTGATGTGCCCGGGCAGGGTCTTTCCATCATATACAATTTAATTGAGGGTGTTTAGGAGACAGAAGTAACATAATTTTGAGGGAAGAAACCAACAGCTCTATTTGTATTTGCACATTTGCAAAACTAACATGCTGATACTGTATTTGCAGAACTTTTCCTCTTAAAACATGACACTGAAAATAGAAGAGCTAATGTGATTAAAGGCAGTCTGGGAATAAGGAACTAGATGCACACCCCAAATCTTACACCACATCCAATGCTGAAGTTACCTGAGTACCTGAATAGGTTTTACCTCGCTTTTGAAGATGGAGAAAGCATTTGGTGATCTGTTCCCTTCAATTCACTTGTAATTTTTTTTTTTTTTGGGGTACCAGGGATTGAACTCAGGGGCACTTGGCCACTGAGCCACATCCCTAGCCCTAGTCCTGCTAAATTGCTCAGGACCTCACTAAACTACTTAAACTGCTTAGGCTGGCTTTGAACTTGCTGGGACGTGGCCACCATTCACAGACGTGGCCACCATTCACAGGTAATTTGGGAAGGCCCATCTGCAAGCAGTATGTCCTTTTGCCCTGAAGCGAGATGTTGCCAAGAATCGAAGAAAGGAAGGAGGCAAAAGCTCCAGGAAATGTCACATCATCCTGAAATGTATCTCTTACAGATAAATCAGAGTGGACAGGTCACTGGCAGGGGCCGAGCTTGGCTTCCTCTCTGGAGAGATGCTCTCTAGAGACACCCTCTCCTCCGACTCCTGCAAGGGAAACAGGATGCCACAGCCAAGTTCACGGTCAGTGTGGACCCCAGGATCACTGATGTTGACGCTCTTTCTACAGATTCCCTGCACTGTACGTGCTGTCTTCATGGGGTTCTGAGCATTGTGTCTTTTGCAAAGAAAGGTGCAAATGAAGACAAGATTTTCCTATGTGAACCCCTTAGTTTGAAGCTGGGGATTTGAGGTTCTGTTGAGTGCCAGTGATTTACATGGTGTCATGCTATTGCTGTGAAAGGGCAAAAGCCAGTGCCCCATACTACATCCTATAGCCGAAAGCATTTTTCTCCTCAACCAAATTATTTTTATTTTTATTTTTTTTAAGATGGGATCTTGCCAAGTGTGATAGCTCATGCCTGTAACCCTAATGCACAGGAGGCTGGCGCAGGAGGATTATGAGTTCAAAGCCAGCCTCAGTCTCTTAGCGAGGCTCTAAGCAACTAGCAAGATCCTGTCTCTAAATAAAATATAAAGAAGGGCTGGGGATGTGGCTCAGTGGTTAAGGACCCCTGGGTTCAATTTCTAGTACCAAAAATAAACAAATGAATGAATGAATAAGTAAATAAAGCTTCTACCTTCTTTTTTCCCCACGCCCTAAAGAAAAAAAAAAAAGAGAGAGAGAGAGAGAGAGAGAGATGGGAATCTTGGTATTTTGCTCAGGCTGTTCCCAAACTCCTAAGCACAGTGATGCTCCTGTCTCAGCCTCCAAACACCTGGAACTACAGGTGGCTCCACCACACCACACTTCAATTCTCACAGGGAGATCTTTTGTCCTTGATTTGCTTACACAGATTTGACATGGATAAAATCAACCACCCTCAGACAAAGTAATCACAGACATTTACCACGAACCAAAATTCATATTTTTTCTTAAAAAAAGATAACAAGGCATTATGTTTCTCCTTTTGCTGAGTAACATAATTGCCTTTATCTCAGTACAGTACCTAAGGCAGCCTGTGGCTAGGACCAAAACCTACCTTATGAATTTTAATGGAATAGTAGAAGTAGAAAGAGAATAAATATTTAAATATGAAAATGGGCCTGTAAGTACCTAATGTTCCCAAATCATCTGACATTAATGGAAACAACCACTCAGGGGTGAAAAGATGTAGCCAGAGGGGAAGGAAAGTCAGGGGAAAAGACACAGGAGCTAGGTGGTTCACCAGACTAGTCACCCTGGGATTCAGAGACCAAACATGCGGTATTTTCCACAGAATGTGGGCGTGTTTATCACCCAACAGGCCCTGCCCTGCAGCCCGAGAGTACTTACCAGCGTTTCCAACTTGGCAGCCCCCCAACAACCTGAACAATGATTGCTTTTCTCTTGCTATAATAATGCTGTCTAGTTCATTAGAGATCCATTTGGTATTTTTCATTGAGTCCAAAACACGCCGTTTCTTTCCAGAGGAATTCTATGGGGTTTTATATGTTTAAAAAAATAATCCATTGGGTAAACAAGTAAAGGTAGAAATGCTTTGCTAAGAAAGAAAGGAGTTTTTCCTGGGGCTCTCATTATTTATCTGAATTTAAATGTCTTTTTTATTAAATAAACAAACACATCAATGTAATATGGTACACGGGTCCAGATATTTCTTTGCTCAATGAGTTTAACAGATCTCAGCTGTGGTGTAGTAGTAAAGCCTCACACTTGACATTCATTCATTCATTCATTCACGCACTTGCTCATTGATTCATTCATCTAATATATATTTATTGAGCATTTACTAAGTGTTCTGAGCATGGAGATTATAGAATTTAACAAAAGAAAAAATGACCTAGACTTCATGGAACTCATGCAGAAGAGGCCAACACCAAATCCATTCAAAAAAGTAAATTGTTATAGATGGTGACAGATTCTTTGGAAGGAAAATGGTGTCCGAGTGCTCTGAGCTGCTGTCCTCTGAGAGCTGAGATCTGGCAGGTGAGAAGAAGGCTGTAGACCTCTAAGGATAGGCAGGGGGATGGCCAAGGCAAAGATCTGGAGCTAAAAGCAAATCTGACACCTTTGGAGTGAAGAAAGAGCACAGGTGGACTGAGTACAGAAATATCTATTGTGGTAAAGATTTAACAAGTGTTGTGTGCAAAAGAACAATGATAAACTGCAAAGTGACACCACAGAAGGTATTATTTGGTTGTGCAAGAATCCTTGAATGTGCTCATAAAGAATATCATTCTGCATTTAGAAAGGACAAAGGCAAGAACTGTATATTTCACTTTTTTTTCATTTTGTGTTTCCTAATAAAACATGGAAGACTCTTCAAAAGCCCTCTCAAATACAGTCAGACCTCAGTAGCCTGGGGGATGGGCTCCAGAATCCTCTTCAATGCTCAAGTGCCTTCTACAAAATGGCGGAGTATTTGCATGTAACCTATGCACATCCTCCCATGTAATCTAAATCATCTCTACATGACTTAAATACCTATACAATGTAAATGCCATGCAAAGTGTTGTTATACCACATAGTTTAGGGAATCGTAAGAAAAAGTCTGTACATGTTCAGTAGAGACACATTTTTTTTTCTGATTATTTTCCTTCCAACATTGGTTGAATCCAGAGATGTGAACCTGTGGATAAAGAGGACGGCCTGTACATTTCCTCTATGTGAAATACAGAATCGCACATACCTGGGATCCTATTGAGCGTCACCCAGTAATGTTCATCAGGACTGAAAGTGTCTTTGGACCACTGGAGCAAATCAACAGCCCTTGGGTCGTGGAGAACAAAGTTGGCAAATTCTCTTGATAGAGCAACATAGGCAGAGCCAAAGTAAATGGTGAGATTGTGGGGAGGGGGTGGTTTCAGCGCTGTGGTTCTAATAACGTAGGAAAGCTCTTTGCCCAGATGTTCTCGGTGGACGTACTTGGTCCGACCAATAGCATGAGCAGGGGGCAGCACCCCTGGGGTAATGTTCTTCCCTTTAAATCCTTTCAGATACTGAACTATTTCCTTGTTGGTTTTCAGGGGGAAATCTTGCCCGCAGGTGTTGAGGACGTACTTCCAGGGGACTTGGGAGGTTGACAGATCTTTGATACAGTTCACATCCGCCTGGAGTCTGGAAATCCCACCATAGACCACTGGCTCCATCTTAGAAGCCAGAAAAGCATTTGGGAAGCAGCTCAGTAATTGTTCCACCGCATCTTTAAATTCAACTGTTGCCTTTTCATCCACATGAACGCAGTAGATGTTTTGGGGCATGAAGAGAGACCTGAAGAGCCTTGCGAAGGTGTCAAAATTGTGATGGATGACCATTATATACGCCAGAGGAAATTCAACTTCTTCCTGAGATAAAGGGGTCGTGATGTAGTGACTCTGGGTCAGATACTCCTTGCAAGAAGACTTCTCGTAGATGGTCAGTTTGTTTCTCCACAGGAAAGGAGTTTTCCCATTAATAAAGGACGTGCAAACTTGGGTCAGCATCAAAGAGTCTGAGCTATTCAGCTTCTGGTAGTTTTGCTCTCCCCCAAAACTGAACACATAGAACACGATAAAAATGACCACGGTAGAGACAGAAACGATAAAGAGGTACCGCAGGGATGGAGGCATACCTCAAAGAGGGGGGAGAGATGTCACCGTCCAGCCAGAATCTGTGACTCCTTTCCCAGACTTACTTGTCCCCCCGAGTTCTTATGGTGGCACATAGTCCAGTCATTCCTGCCGGGAAGGACACGCTGAGGATTAACTCCGTTGCATCCAGGTGCTGGGTCTCTCTCTCTCTCTCTCCGGGAGCTGATATTAGAAACCGATCCCGCCTCTTTCAAACCTCCTTTGTCTCAACCCCAGTAGCAGGTTGCCCAAGCCCAGCCTTTTTCTCCTCCCTCTGCCTCGCTGTTGGCGTCTGCTGCCGGTTCTGCGGAGACTCTGGCCACTCTCCCCGCCACCCCCGGGATGGAGTTTCTCGGATCTCTTTTCTTGCATGGCCCGAGTTTCTCCCCGCGACCCCCCCCCTCGTCCTTACCGGCTCGCGGGTATGAGCACTCAGTGGCGACGAGCTCGGGCAGGCGACAGCTTCCTGCAGTTCACCCCGCGGGCTGCCGGGCTCGCCCCCTCTTGCTCAGGGCCGAGACGCCCCGCCCGGTCCTCTCCGCGGGTCCTGCGCAGCCCGCGGGGCTCCACGGAGCCTCCGCTCCCCAGGACGCTGTTTTACCAAACACGACTCAAGTGTCAAAATCCGAAATAAAAGGGAACCTCCTCCAACCCACGCTCCGCCGTCGGCCCCGCCCCGCTCTTTTCCAAAACCAGAGCTTCCCGGGCGCGGGGGAGAGCCTGTCCCGGGGCAGCTGCGCCCGCGACCGGGAGGCAGCCCCTCTCCTCTGGCTTCTAGCATCCGCCCCCGGTGTTTGCTGTGCAACTCGGGGTCAGATGAACAAATCCTGAGCTACATCCCCTGATGTGGATGAGACCGGAAGGCTTCGCAGACAGGAACTTGACTCCTGGCCACCAATGTCGTTCACATGGGGGATCACAGGGCAGTCAGGTTTAAGCACCCAGGATGCGCAGAGAAGCGCCTAGTCTAGAGTGTTTTTCACTGAAAGTAGGAAATGCATGTCTTTTCCCATATGCCAGTTGTGTTTTGGCTAAGGAGTAAGGGATCTTGGGGGTTTCACACTTTCCCATGACTTATGTTGTAATGAAAGTTAGATTAATGCATCTTATTTAATATCCTCTTTAAATGATTTTTAAAACACCAGATTACTGACCGCTTTTCCCATGTTCCTTACTAGTCTGAACTTAACTCAGAACCTCTAAGCCCACAGCATTAATTCATTGGAAACTGGGTCCTCTATCCCATCCCCCCAAAGAATGTCCTTGAATGTACATCTGCTTCTTCCATTTGAATAGTCTCCAGCCCGCTGTTGATGACATTGGTAGGACCACCTACTGATTTCCTGCTTTCACTCCTGGGGGTAAGAAAACCATTGCTACTTCCAAGGCACCCAGACTCAAGCTGAATGATATACTATATCCTGAACTCACTGCAGTTTTCTTTTCTTTCTATGCAGTATTCACCTGCATACCCATGTGCATTGCAGCAATATTCACAATAGTCAAGTTATGGAATCAGCCTAGATGCCTATCACTCTAGTTTTCATTCTTTGTTCATTGAATATGTTTTATATTTTCCAGTCTATACATTTTTTTCTCCTTACATCCACCACAAATAAACGATTTATAACCCACCTCTGGATTTTTAGGCCAGTTAGAAAAAGAAAATATAGCCATTATGTGGGAAAAAGTAGATCAATTTAATTTTTAATGTCTTGTAGAGTAGAGCAAAAAAAAAAAAATTACCTAACGTTCCTGGTAAAGGAAAATTCAATCTCAAACTTCTCCTTTTCCAAATAATGCTTTTAAATATTAGGTTATTACATCTGCTATTTCTAAGCAAGAGTGAGTAATTTCATTATCTTGTTTGGCAAAGCCTGTGGCTTAGAATAAATATTAAAACTCTTACAGCTTGACAAAACATTCAGCGTAGAGATACTACATAACTTAATTACATAACTTTGTTTATATTACTATTTCCAACTAATCGGTAACATAGGGGTTCAGATTTATACAGGCTTTGAGGGTAGACAATTAATAAGGTCACTATACATATAAAAAAAAGTATAGACCCTGGCCAAAACAGGAACTTCCATAATACTTCTGGATTCAATCCAGTACTTCAAATGGCATTCTTTAAGAATGAAAAAATATAGCCAGCCGTTTTCTCCCCTCAGCAATCCTGCCTGTCCTTGGGCCAAATTCCCCCACCCTTAGGTGGTTATGTTGTGGCTGGCAGTGGCTGGTGTCACAGGAACCAGGGTAGTGTGACACCATGAGCCGTCAAAGGGGCCCTAGGATGTGGCACTACACAGTACTAAAAACCCCTATAGGAGAATTTTTTAAAAACTACTTGTGTATTAAAGAATATCTGCTACCTGTTCACTTTCCTTCCTGATAGGCTGCACAACCTTCTTATCCAGAAAGGACACTCACAGCTTTTGTGCTATTGAGACTGGATGGCTCAGCTTTCCCTACCTGCCTTTTACTGCAGCCAAGGACAAAGTTGGTGCTTGCAGGCCTAGCAACCAAGCCTGTTCTTCACTTTGGAAGCAATTATGCCTGAACCAGCCAATTAATCAGGCTAGACACATTTACCCTGCCCTGGGGCCATCAGAAAGCTTTTTTTTTTTTTTAACATTCGGAAGTTTTTATATTCTGTTCGTTATTTAAGACTTTTTCAAGTTATGAAAATATGTAGAACACAACTCCAACATAAACAGGGTATCCATTATTTGAAATGAGGGAGGACTTGGAATCTCAGTGAATAAGAAAAATAATCAAAGGAGGAAGGAAGGGTAGGATTGTCCGTGTGCTCCAGGCCTCTTGGCTTTCCCGCAGGAAGGAGCAGGAGGTAGCCCTGTGAGACCTAGAGAAACCAAGTCGCACACACACAACCTAAGAGTTGCTGCTTGCCACTAAGCTAATTAGCTAAGAGGCAAAAAAGACTTTGTTGTTAGGTTAAAAAATAAAAATAAACAAACAACAATCTTGTACTTAATCTTGTTGCTAGAGAATCACACAAAGACAACTGTTGAAAGATTTATGGACACACTTCCTTCTGCACCAGTCTCTGCTTAATACCAACACACACTTCATTATGTTACTATAATTGTCCTGGGGCTTCTTTTTCCATTCCCAGTCTACCACTGTTCTTTACTTAGGAAAGAACTTGAGAGGACCCAGGTTTGAGCAAAAACACTAGATCAGTAAAGTTAAATTTATAGCAAATAGGGCACAGCAAAAAGGTTTGGCTTGGATAAAATTTGTCGAGGGGCTGAGTTCAATTGGCAACAAAGGCTAGCTAGCTACATGAGATGAGGGAGGTCTTGTTGATTCTTGGGCGTGTTGATGGCTTTTCTGTGGAAGGGCTTTTGGTTTACTTGTTATTGAAGCAGATCAAATGACTCAGGGATTTGTAATTATAACACACAGGTACCTCTGTCTTTTCCTTTGAACTAAGTCAGAGGTGGGAAAGTCAAGGATATTGGTGGTGGTCCCATTCACTTTGGACAGCCAATTAAGAAACTTCATTCCAGGTAGACAAATGGTTGGTAAATACTGCTTTTATTTTATTATTTTTTTAAATGGTAATGATTATGGTGCTAAAGAGAAGAAGAAAGAAGTAATTTCCAAAGCACCTCTTTAATTAAACAACAAGTCTCCCATAACTGAGATGTTCTCCAAGAGGGTTCACTGGGGAAAATCCTCCTCCTGGGGCCCAATCATTTTACTTTCTATATCTTTCATCTAATTAGCAACAGAAGAAGTTGTTATCTAGATTGCAGAACCCTAAGCATTGCTTTAAATTATCTCACGGGGGGAGGGGGATGCTTAACATGCTGTATTTCATTTTGTTTTATTATCTTATTTATTTATTTGCAGTACTAGGGATTGAACTCTGGGTGCTTTACCACCAAGCAACATCCCCCAAAAAGGCTTTTTTATTTTGGCACAGGGTCTTATTAAGTTGCTGAGGCTGGCCTTGAACTTTCAATCCTGCTGCCTCATGTCCTGAGTTACTGGGATTACAGGCCACTGTGCCCAGGCTGGTCAACATGCAGTATTTTAAAAACCCGAGTGGCAAGTCCAGTGGATCACCATAGACCATGTCATTACACTATGAGCTGGAATGATCTGCACCAGCTTTAGATGCAGCCAAGATACTGTGGAAACCTGGATACTGAATGAGTTTAAGCAAACACTTGCAAAACACAGAACACGAAGTATTCAAATAGGCAAATGTTAAAAGCACACACAGGCAAGCAGCAGGCTTCTGCTAGCATGCATTTAACAACTAGAAATAAAAAGATCCTGACTTTTAGGGGTTTAGAAAATAAAAAATAAGTTACCAAAAATAAGTCATGATCAGATCAAATCACATCTTAAGATGAAACTTCCCACTGAACTCATTTGTGGAAATTAACTGTTTAACCTTGAGAGGGTAAATAACTCATTCATTGTGTTTCCAAAACATTTGTTTCTATACGAATTCTGTCTAATTGGGCATGTCTGTAGCTTGGGGTGAGGATAATCCATATCAGTAGTTTCAAACTTTAGCTTAATATCTCCTGTCTGGAGGGGATGTTAAAATAAAAACTGCAAAGTCTCACCCCAAGAATTCAGTAGGTTTACGGTCAGCTTGCTGATTGACATTTTGGTCCTAGATAATGCTGATTCTGTGGATCCCTGGAGTAAAGCTTGAGAATCAGTGGACCAGAGACCAAGAGTCCTTGATTCCCTCTCTACCATGGTCCCAATTGATCTACTTTTGTACAACTAAGCAAAATACCAAAGGGGAAAAAAATAAAATTTAAAAAACAATGTTTTGGGGAAAACAGCACAGTACAATTTGCAAGTAATTAAAAACATGAACTCAAATTCCTAGAACACAATTTGCTATGGAAAACAAATATGTGGTAGAATTGTCCTTCAGTAGTCACAGGGATTGGTTCCAGGTACCACCCCTAACCTACCAGGATACTAAATTCCCGGATGCTCCAGTCCTTTCTACAAAATGCTGTAGCATATGTGTATAACCTATGCACATCTTCCGGTGTGCTTTAAATCATCTCTAGATGACTTATGATGGTTGATACAGTATAAATGCTATGCAAATATCTGTTATACTGTATTATTTAGGGAATAGTGAGAAGAACAAAGTCTGTACGTTATAGTACATATTTGAGGGGAGAGGTACTTTCGATCTAAGGTTGGTTGAATCGATGGATTCAGACCATGAACGTGTCGGCCCAACTACATTGGGAAGAATGGGATCAAATGGGTATAGAGAAAAGCGCTGGTGCTGTTATTTAAATGAGAGGAATCCTAGTTTATTCCTCCCCAAATGCCCATCTCTAGTGACTGTACACAGCAGCCACACCTGTGCATAATCCATCTTTCACAAACTATAGGACAGGATAACTTAACGACAATACTGCTGAATTGACTAGCTAGTCTTTCATAAGCCTGGGCTATAGAAACATGCAGGCGTAGGACTGAGAAAGAGGGAGAGACAGAGAACACTAAGCATCGATGAAGATGAGGAGCAACCAGCTCAGACACGGCTGGGGAAGTAGGAATTGGTACAACTTTGAAAAACTGACATGATTTAGCCAAATTGAGTGTATCTATAATTATGGCTCAGCAAGTCCATCCCCAGGCATTAGCTTAACAGAAATGGATATATATATATATATATATATATCAAAGGAAATGTATTTCCATAGTCACTGCAGAAATATTCATTTTTGGCCCAAATGTCCATTAACAGTTAATTATATATCAGGTTTGTTTACCCTTGTTTGAGCAAGGCATGGTGGTGTGCTCCTGTTCAAAGCTAGTCTCAGCAACTTAGTGAGGCCCTAAGCAACTTAGTGAGACCCTGTCTCAAAATAAAAAATAAAAGGAGCTGAGGGTGTGATTCAGTGGAAAAGCACCCCTGGGTTAAATCCCCAGAACTTAAAAAAAAAAAAAAAGCCTTGCTGTGAGGGCCTATCCTATGCATTAATGCATTGAAGGAAATTTGGGGCATCCCCAGCCTCTACCCACAAAAGGCCAGTAGCACCCTCTGCTTCCTCCCCAAACCAGCTGTGACAACTAAAAATATCTCCAGATATCAGACTTCCTCTCTACACAGTAATAAGAATGAATAAATGAGATACAACAGAAAAAGATAAATCTCATAAACTTAATATTAACCAAAAAGTCAGAAAAAAAAAAGTACATGCTGTGTATTTCCACTCTATAAAAAGGACAAAAACAGGTACAAGTAACTTACGCTGTTAAAGATCAGAGTGTTAACGGGATGCCGTTACATGGATGTGCTGAACACCTATTGTGCATGCACCTTTCTGTGTTATACAATATTTTACCAAAAAATGATGGATGAGTGAATGCATCAACTCTTCTCCCAGAAAAACTACTCCAAGAGGGCTTTCTTCCTTCCTTCCTTCCTTCCTTCCTTCCTTCCTTCCTTCCTTCCTTTCTTTCTTTCTTTCTTTTTGTAGGGGGCGAGTACCAGGGATTGAACTCAGGGGCACTCAACCACTGAACCACATCCCCAGCCCTATTTTGTATTTTATTTAGAGATAGGATCCCACTGAGTTGCTTAGCACCTTGCTATTGCTGAGGCTGGTCTAGATTGAACTCCTGATCCTCCTGCCTCAGCCTCCTGAGCTGCTGGGATTACAGGCGTGCACCACTGTGACTGGCTCCAAGAGGGTTTCCAAGGTGAGTGGGGATCAGGAGCCCCTTTTGCATAGCTAACATTTATCGATGTCACTTATGGCCCCCCGCACTCTGCAGTGCCACATCCCAGGGCCCCTTTGACTGCTCATGGTGTCCTACTACCCTGGTTCCTCTGAAACCAGCCATTGTAAACCACAGCATAACTATCTCTCCTTCCTACCAGTGAGCAGTGTCTAGCAGAAACAGGGCCACTGAAAACAGGAAGCTGAAACTTAATTCAAAAAGCTGGCTCTGAGTATAAACGTAGAATTAGGTGCTGGCCCTTTTAATGCACTTGGACTCTATAGGGGAAGGGGGCTGCACTGAGGAGCAGAATGGGTGGCAGAACAGGGAACCAGGAAGCATTAGTGGCAACAGCTGGCATCCTGGGCTGTGACAACTCCCCACTTTCTAAAGAGGAAACTCAGTCTTTGGTCTTTGCCTGGCTCACACAGCTAGGAAGGGCCTGACTTGGACTTGAACGTGAGCAGCTTTGCTCTAGCTCTGGCTCTGTCCCGTCCCTCCACCATTCTGTACCCCTTCGGGGAGGCCCGGGAATGCCTTGCTTCCAATAAGGCACAGGCACTTCCTTTCCAGCTCGCCCCTCCCTTCTCTCACGGTGCATCCATCAGGACCATCATGGACCCTGCACCTAACAGAAACTCTCCAGGCTTTCCTTTCCTTTCCCTCCAAGAAGACACACCCTCTTTATTGCTGACGCTCCCTAGTCCCCAATGGCACGCCCCCTCTGCCTGTCAAGGCAGCCCAGCTGTTTCTGCCAGGCTCTCCTTTCTTGTTAGTCATATCCAGATAGCTGCATCCTTCCACCAAAGACTGAAAGTCACAGTTCCCCAGGGGTTCTGTCCACAGTATGGTTTCCGCCCCATCCCTACTTTCAAACCTGGTGGCAGTTTCACTATGACTGCCCTGGGTATTGCAAGATCCCTTATGATTTTTCTCTACTCTGCCCACACCTTCAAAAACAGTTTCTTTATTAAGCACCCCTGCCTCCGCTGCGTTTTTTTTTTTTTTTTGTCTTACTGAGGACCAAACCCAGGGCCTCATGTATACTAGGCAAATGCTTTACCACTGAGTTACACACCCCAGCCCTAAGTGGCCCCTGCCTTGTGTGTGTGTGTGTGTGTGTGTGTAGTGATAGGGATTGAACCCAGGATCTTAGGCACACTAGGCAAGTACTGTACCACTGAGCTACATCCCCGATTTTTTATTTTTATTTTTCCCCTTTTCTTTTCGAGACAGGATCTGGATAAATTGCTAAGGCTGGCCTTGAACTTGAGATCTGCCTGCCTTAGCCTCCCCAGGAAATGGGATTACAGGAGTGTGCCACCACAGCACACTGTGTTCTAAGTCCTTCTTAATTAGCCTAATTTGACTGTGATGGTTGTTTCTCTGTATTGTATTGTATTGTATTATATTATATTATATTTATTATATTATATTCCCTGACCAATTCAATAACAAAAGATAACATTGAGAGATACTTATAATGTGCTAGGTGTTTGGTCAATATTTCATGTAGATTATCATTCAGTGCTCACAACAACCCTTTGAAGTAGCACAATTACCACCCCATTCTACAGATGAGCTGGTGAGGCTTAGGGAGTTCCAACATATTGCCTGTGGCGGTGAAGTCAGGCAGCATTAAGAGCCACGCTGAATTCACACAGTCAGGCCTGAACGTCTCAGCTTAACTGCCTCCCAACACTATTAGATTTATCACACTATCACAAATTGTTCAGAGCTCCTTCCCAGAGGCCCTGGCTGCAGTTGGTGGGAGGTGGGATCAGCATGCGCCGGGGTGGATGCTTCTGGATCCTGGAGGGAGACTGGTTACCCAGAGTGGGACTGAGAGAATAAATGGATATACAGAGCTTCATGGGACCCATGCTTCTCATTGCTAGAGAAGCGGAAAGAATAAACTTCCTGCTGTCGTATTAGAACTGGAGATGTCAGTGTGTTCTTGTGGGTTTAAATATATACTTCAAAAATTAAAACCCAGACATGTTTGTGCATGTGCATGGGTGGACATGAGAAAACTCAAGATGGAGTGTTTGAGAATGCGTGCTGGTATGTACACAGCATGGTGTCATGCGTGTATACCAACATTCTGGGGACACACGCATAGACCATTGGCCTTCTGGAGTTCCACAGCCATGGACTCCACCAACCTTGGATGGGAAATATACAGAAAAAAAAATTCCATCTGGACTAAATGTGCACAGACTTTTCTTTTTTGTCATTATTCCCTAAGCGATACCACAGTAACAACTATTTAATAGCATTTACATTGAATTAAGTGTTATAAGTCATCTGAAGATGATTTAACATATACAAAAGGAGTCAATATCTCCCCACCCCATTTCTGCTGAAGCCCGAGGGGTTTGGTCTGAAGTTCCCTTATGTGACAAAAGGAACTTCTTCCCTAAGGACTGCAGTTAACACAAGTCTTCTCTATAATGTCATCAAACAGGGAAGATTAATTTACAGGAAAGATAACTAGAGTTGGTGGCACCCATATGAACTTTGTCCCAACTGTTATCTGACCTTTAAGTCCATTCATCATTCTTAAATTTATTTATTCTTCCTCTGAAATATTCTATGTCTCTCACTTCCCTGTCCCCTATGAAGAGACTATATCAATGTGTAAGAGTTTTGGGATTATTGAGTACTCACTTTTCATTCTTGTGATATTCCTGTGCAAGTAATAAATTTGTGGGTTTTTTCTCTCTTTTTTAACATACAAGATATATACAGGTTATATGCAAATATTAAGCCATTTTATATAACACACTTGAGCAGCCACAGATTTTGGTAACCGAGGCAGGTCTTGGAATCCATCCCTCAAGGAAATTGAGGGATGACTATATATTTTCTCTAGTTCTGGCCCTTGAAGGGGCACCAAAGTAATACCCATGCAGCAATAAGCATGTCTCATTAAGATTCTTGTAAGTTTACTCTTTTGAAATAGTTTGAAATGAAAAATTGAAAACACAAGATCTTCAAATATTTTCCAGGTATTCAAAGAGTAGTATTAATGAGCTGATTGAGCTATAGGAACTTCTGAAAGGCCATATGTAGGGTTAGAATGAGCAGGCATTAAGGTTTAAACAAACCCAAAGTAAGAAATTTTACCTCCTGAAATTACAGTTCCTCATCTGCAAGTGGAAAGAATAATAACAATCTCCCTCAGAAGTGTTCTATGGAGGTCAAATGATTTAATTAAATAAAGCTTCGATGTTAGTTTTTCTGTTCTTTTCTTGAAAAAAAAATGTTTTTGTTGTTCTAGCAGGTGCAAGTGCCATATGCATTTTATCCCAGTGACTCGGGGGCCTAAGGCAGGAAGATTTCAAGTTTGAGGCCAGCCTCAGCAACTTATATCAAAATTTGAGACCTTATATCAAAATTTTAAAAATAAATAAATAAAAGGACTGGGGGTGTAGTTCAGAGACTGAGTGCCCCTGAAGTTAATTCCCAGTATCAGAAAAAAATCACGGTATCAACAGAACAATGTTACTGTTAGAGCTTTTTAGATGTAGAAATTGCTCTGTTTTGTGAAAATAACATGGAACACTTATTTATTTTAACATTTATTTTTAGTTGTAGGTGGACACAATACCTTTATTTTATTTATATGTGGTGCTAAGGATCGAACCCAGTGACTCACACATGCCAGGCAAGCGCTCTACCACTGAGCCATAAACCCAGCCCAGGACACTTCTTAAAATATGATTTAATGTAAAGACCTATGCTCTGTTATAGAGTCAGTTCTTCCTTCTTTTTATGAGCCAGTGGAAACTTTGCCTCCCTGAGATTTTTAAATCTAATTTTTACTTTTTTGTGGGAGGTGGTTTGGGGGGGTTTACTGTGGATTGAACCCAGAGGCACTCAAACACTGAGCCACATCCCCAACCCTATTTTGTATTTTTAGTTAGAAACAGGGCCTCACTGTGTTGCTTCGTGCCTTGCTAAATTGCTGAGGCTGGCTTTGAACTCACAATTCTCTTGTCTTAGCCTCCCGAGCCGCTGGGATTACAGGCGTGCACAATGGAGCCCAGCTTGAGATCTAGTTTTTAATATGGGGTGGATTATTAAGGAAGAACCTTTTAATGATTTTCAGACGGTGACACATACTGAAAACAATTATTTGTCTAGTACCTGTTTAAAAATAACAACAACAAAAGAAAAGGACGGTGCTGCCCTCACCCAGAAGTGTCTGGTCAAGGGGCTCACACTGCCTGGGGCTTTGCCCACCTTCTGTGCTGCTGGGGTCCGTGTGTGGCTGATCTGTAACTCGTGCCCAGCACATCAGCCTGCAGAACATGGGCTGGGAAGCTCAGCAATAGAACATGAAGTTGAGCAAGGAAAGACGCTTCCATTCTGGAAAGAGGTGAGGAATAAGCTAAAAATATTCCATGCACACCGGAAAGACACAGCAATGTACAGCTGCCCCTGCCTCAGGCCATGCTGGGCCCTACAACCTGCAAATACTTTAGGTTTCTGTCTTCAGATCCCCACTCATGCATGCAAGGTAAGTGCTCCACCATTGAGCTACACTCCAGCTCCTGAGTAGGATTTAAACAGCAGAAATCAAGAGAGAAGCCTGACCTATCATTGCAATTGGAGTTTCATTCCTAACTCTGCCTTTTCCTTGATTTCCTTTGATCTTCTGTCTTAACCTTCCTTTGGTTACTCTGAAAGCAAGGGGAAACTTGTGCCTGAGCCACCACCCACCCGGCTTTTGTCTGATTCCAGACACTGAAGATGCTGGAGTCTCACAGAATGGGACTAAGCTCCCTGGAATCACAAGAGCAGCTAAAAACAGCTCCGCCCGGCTCAGTATTTGAATGGAAAATTCTACAAGGGTGAAATAAGAATGGTTATGACTTTTTTTTTTCCCACCAAGGCTGAAAGGAAGTTAGAATTGCAATGTTTACAGGAATTTGAAGTTGACTTCATTCCTAATAAGGAGAAAACTAGGAAGAGACACCTTTATGAACATCTGAGGTCAAAACAAATGGCTGTGGAATCCTGTCGGACACTGTCCTAAATTTGACAAGCTCAGTAACACAAGAATACAGTTTTCTTTTTTCCTTTCTTTTTCTTTTTCTTTTTTTGATGTGTGTGGTCCTGGGGGAATGGAACCAGGCCTCATGCATGCAAGACAAGTGCTCCACCATTGAGCTCCACCCCAGCTCATGAGTAGGATTTGAACAGCAGAAATCAAGAGAGACGCCTGAAGGTGGATTTAAACCGCCCCTTCTTCAGTTTCTAGGTGGTCGCATGTAGACAGCATAGACGGAGGAGCGCATTCTAAAATGAAGACTCCAGCCATGGGGCAAACCTTGGGAAACAAAAGGAACCAAGAAGCAAAGTCCACAAAAATCACAATCTAGGACTCTAGGACATTCCATCAGCTCACCGCTAATGAGCTGGAAGGAAAAGAGAGCCAGCTGCAGTTAGGAAGAGAGAGGCAGGGCCACTGGATTCCCGCGCAACTTCAGAAAGGACTCTGATCACAGTAACTACACAGGATAGAATCAAACAGGTGGTTTTCTTTATTTTTATGAAATGAATCTTAGCTCCTGGTTAAAGGATCCAGGGGGTAGCAACTTGAATTCAGCTTGTGTCCATGCAGTGTGTCCTCAATCTTTAATTCAGCATTGGACCATCTCATCTCTCTCCCTCTTCTGACCTGGGGTCTAGCTCTGTTGTCTGCTCTGGCCTGGAACTCACAAGCCTCCTGCCTCAGTCTCCTGAATAGCCCAGATTACAGACATGTGCCATGACGGCTGGCTTGACGATTTCACCTCTTAGTGGATCCCATCTTCACCACAAAGGCAATCATTCTGACATGAATAAACGATTGGCTTGGGGCAAGTAATACAAACTCTCCCTGCCTCGGTTTCCTCATCTGTGAAATAGGGATTACAACAGTACCTAGGCTCAAGAAATGTCCAAAAGGCACTGACATTCTCTTCTCAGATACACCAAAGGCCAATATGCACATGGAAAGGTGTTCAGCGTTGCTATTCCTTAGGGGCGTGCAAATGGAAACTACTAGAAGGTACTGTTTCACACCCACTAGAATGGCTAAAATGGAAAAGCTGAAAAGCAAGCGTTGATAAGACGCAGAGGAACAGAAACTCCCACAAACTGCTGCTTGTGAAACATTGTGATCTCTCAGAAATCAGTCTGTCAGTTCCTCAAAATGGTAAGCAGAGGCTTTTTTTTTTTTTATTCTTAGTTGTTGATGGACCTTTATTTATTTATTAATTTATATGTGGTGCTGAGAATCGAACCCAGTGCCTCACACATGCTAGGCAAGCGCTCTATCACTGAGTCACAGCCTCAGCCCAAGCAGAGATTTTTCATTTGGACCAGCAATTTTACCTCGGGTCTCTAACCAAGGAGAAATGAAGACGTGTGCCTCCATAGAGAGTCATTCAGCGCACCTAGTAGCACTGTTCATCATGGCCCCAGAGTAAACAACCCAAATGTCCATCGGCAAATGAATGAGTAAGCAAGTGTGGTGTAGCCACAGGTTGGAACGGGATTCATCGGCATGGAGATGTGAGGAACTGTTCATACAGCAAGAGGGATGGACCTCAAAAATCCTGATGGTAACTGAAAGGGACTAGGCACCACAGATCACTATTGTATGACTCTATTTATACAAAGATTTCCAGAAATGCTGGAGGCAGTGGTGGGCACCTGTAATCCTAGCTACTTGGGAGGCTGAGGCAAGAGGATGGCTATTTTGAGGCTAGCCTCAATAACTTAGAAGACCCTGTCTCAAAATTAAAAATACAAAAAGGGCTCAGGTTATAGCTCAGGGGTAGAAAGCTTGCCTCGCATGTGAGAGGCCATGGGTTCAACCCCCGAGTACTGGAAATAAAAGGAAAAAAGAAGAAAAGAATGAAATGTCCAGAAAAAGCAAATCCATACAGCCAGAAAGGTAGGGCTGGGTATGGAATGGGAAATAGAAAACAGGTGTGAATTTTTGTTTGTTTGTTTTTGTGGTGACAAAAATGCTCTAAATTAGATTGAGGTCATGGTTACAAGATTCTAAATCTACTAAAAAATCACGGATCTGTACACTTGTAAAATGAGTGACTTTATGATATGTAAACGATACCTCAATAAACTTTGTGGAATGTAAATTCTACCTCAATAAAGCTGTTAACTTGAGTGGGGGCTGAATTCCCTTAGCACCTGTCACTGAAAAGATTTGTGATGTGGTGATGGCCACTTCCATGCCTTCTAGAAAGCCTTTATAGTAAAACAGAGGCTCAAAAACCACTCTGTCTGTCTAAGTTTTTGTTGTTTGGTGGTGCTGGGTATCAAACCCAGGGCCTCACGAAGGCCAGACAAGCGCACTACCCCTGACCTGCACCCTCAGCCCTATTTATTATGAGTTCTCAGTGACTCGGTAGCAGAAAACCAGATATATGGAAGCAATACTGTGTTTATTTTAGCAACGCCAGGGGAATGAAAATCAGTCGGGCGCTGTGTCCACGGAGGTTCATAAATGTATGAAGCTCCCTCTCCTTCGTGGCTCTGCAGATGCTTAAACCACAAGCCTTATGGAGAAGTGACCAAAGCTACAGGTAAAGTGAAAAGAAGAAGTACCTGGTGCAGGCAGGGAGCCAGATATGCACTGCCTGGGGCTACCCGGATGACAGGGGTTCCTAGGCACAGGGCAACCCAGCTGGGCTGGGCTCACAAAGGAACCAGGGGGCTGGGGTGTAGCTCAGCAGTAGGACTCCATGCTTAGCATGTGCCAGGCCCTTCCATTCCCAGCACCAAAAAAAAAAAAGATAACTGTAATTTTCCAGGCAAAGAAGGGCCTAGAAGAAAAGCTGGCATAAAGGCAAAAAGGTCTATTTGGGGAACAGCAGTTGTACAGGGAATTCAAGTCAGAGCCAGATAAACAATTTTAACTACATTTTTTGGACATTTTAAATAAAAGCCTCTCAAGGTCAAAATGGCTCTGACAAATTCCCTTAATGCCTGATTTCACTTTTCTAGACTTGAACTAAAACATACACTTCAGTCCTTAAGATGCATCAAGAGGGTAATTTACGCTGCCCTCAGCAGCCCCAGGTCTAATAACTCCCACAGCCCAACCACGCTCCCCCAAGGCGCTTTCCAATGGGTTTGGGCCTAAGTGGCAAAGGGTGTCTGCCCTTTGGAATAGACAGCGTGGGGTGGGGACACGGGAAGATTAGAATTCCTGGCCTGGGAACTGCTTAAAAACTGAGCCAGAGTTAAAAATTCATAAAATAAACTTTCTGCAAAACAGGAGAATTTTCTATTCGTAGAAAACATTTTCTGAGACAAGCCCAATAGTACAGTTATCCCTTGGATGATTGGTTCCAGAACCTCCCATGGAGACGGAAGTCTGCAGATGCATAGTGTTCACATGGGCCCTGTGCAATCCTCCTGTACACTTTAAAGCATCTCTAGATGACTTATAACACCTGGTACAGTATAAACAACAAGGGAAAAAAGTCCGCAAAGGTTCTGTTACAGATGATTTTTTTTTTTTTTTTTGGTACCAGGGATTGAATTCAGGGGCACTTGACTACTGAGCCACATCCCCAGCCCTATTTTATATTTTGTTTAGATACAGGGTCTCACTGAGTGGCTTAGAACCTCGCTGTTGCTCAGGCTGGCTTTGAACAGGAGATCCTCCCATCTCAGCCTCTGGAGCCGCTGAGATTACAGGCACACGGGGCTGTCATCGGATGATATTTTTTTTTCCAGAATATTTTCTATCTGAGCTTGGTTGAATCATTTGGAGCAGAACCTGTGGCTACAGAAGGATGACCATACTCTTCTCCCTCTTATTCATTTGTTCTTGGCTCCAATGACGTTTGAACCCCACTGAATGAGAACATTTCTGTTGGGAAGCAGGACTAGGCACAAGGAGTAGAGGATCCAGAGAGGCACCCAGAGTTAGATACAAGAAGGGACATTAACACCTGCAGCCACATACCCGACTTCTTCTCTTCCTTCTTTCTTCCTATCCTTTCCCTCCCCTCCCCCCTCATTTCCTTCCTTCTTCTTCTCCTTCTCCTTCTCCTTCTTCATGGTGGTGATACTACTAGGGATTGAACCCAGGGATGCTCTATCACTGAGCCACATCCCCAGCCCTTTTTTATCTTCTATTTTGAGACAGGGTCTCATTAAGTTGTTGATACTGACCTCAAACTTGCCATCCTCCTCCTTCAGCCTCCCAAGTCCCTGGGATTACAGGCATGTACCATCACACCCGGGCCACATGCTCGATTTCTAAAACAAAAATTATACCTGCTATATATTAAAGCTTTAGAATAGTAATGCTAAAATAAAACCTCAAGAATCAACATCCAAGAAGTTAATCTGTTGTTCCCACTTTCTTTTAGTATGGGATGCATTCCTACAAGGAGCCAGGTACAATTCTCTAATCCTTCCATCAGTCCTACAAAGAGACATTTTATCCCTGAGATCTAGAAGAGGCCTGATCAGGCTCAGTCAGAGACATTTGGCATCTTGTCCAAAGCTAAACAGACTCTGATAGTGGATCCAGGCTCCTAGCTCAGGTCTATTGGTTTCCAAATCCCACCAGTGAGCTCCTCTGTGACTCCACAGAAGGAGCTGACCTGGAGATATTTGTCTAGCACACTCGAGAGTCCACTCAAATCTAAGATGCCTTCCACCCAATGACAATGCGTTCCACCCAATGGTTCTAATTCAGTTGGACCCAAATCTTTCGTTTTTCTCTTTAATACACTTTTCGCTTCATCAGTATAAAATTGAGACAGATCATAAGAAGAAATTCTGCTTGGGGTTTTCTAAAAAAGAATTGCTGCTCAGAGGGACAGTGGGATATTGAAACAGGTTCCTGTCTCTGGCTGTCCTAGAAGATGGTATAATTAACAAATTAACAAAGCAAAGTGTTTACAGATACCATTACTATTACTCAACCCATTTTTCATGCTAATATATATGGATGTGTAAAGTGCATATAAATCAACTATGAGTGAAATATCTGATTTGAGGAAACAGACTGAATTGTTTTCTTTCTTTCTTTTTCTTTTTTTTTTTTTTTTGGTGCAGGGGATTGAACCGAGGGTCTCCAACCACTGAACCACACACCCAGCCCTTTTGTACATTTCATTTTGAGACAGGGTCTCACTGAGTTGCTTAGGGACTCACTAAGTTGCTGCTGGCTTTGAACTTGTGATCCTCTTGCCTCAGTCTCCCGAGCTGGGATTACAGGCATATAGCACTGCGCCGCATGTACCACTGAGTTTCTGTGTCCCAAGTCCTGTCAGGATTTACCTTCAAGGTAACAGAAGTACAAAGTGTCGTCTTGAGAGAAAAGAACCAGGAATGGTGTAACTTCGCTAGGGAAGGAGAAAAAGTAAGTAAGGATAGGAAATGAGCCACAGAAGATCCAAGAAGAAGCCCAGTGACCACTGAAGGAGAGGAGACAAAGACAGCAAAGATCACTCCCGGGTCGACCCCCTTCCCAGACTTCTTCTAAAGAAACTACAAAACCAATGCCACTGTTTCCTTGATAACCTATAATAAAAGACCGAGTCTCCGGGGCCATTTACCACCTTCCTAAGAGACTGGCTCCTTAAGCACTCACTGGTGTCTAACTCACTGAGCTGTATCCCAAGGGATATAAAATCGAGATGGTTCAAACCAAGCCAATGGTAAAACTTATCTCTCCAACTTTTCTCCCTTCCAAGTCAGTCTAGAAACCCAGTGATCTCAAAAGCCCTATAAGCCTGATTGGTTTGGGAAATGCCAGTTCCCTCTGGACCCAAGAGCCCGGGCACACCACGGGACCTTGAGTGGCATTCCAGAGACCTCCTTGGTTTGCATCCACTTTTCCTGGCTCCCACAGTCACATCTCTCAGATCGCAGCTCCCTGAACCTCAGCGTTCCATGCCCCATTCATAGGGAGGGGCTAAAGGGATATGCCAATCTGAAGGAGTGACAAAGAATCAGGCCACTGTGAAGCCTACCACAGTCGGAAAAGCCACCAACCTCCCATATCAAGGGCCAGAGTCGGGGGATGCCTGCCACGGCAGGGCTGGTGCACAAAAGCAGATGGAAGCCCAGGCTCTGTTGTCCAGACTTGTCGTCTCCAACTTTGCTCCTTCCTCTATTCCTTCCCTTTCAAGCACCTTGACATTTCTTCTTCCTCCCGTTTCTAACCAAACCTTATCTTAAGAAAGGCTCTTTTTCATTCATTTGCATTTTTAAATGAATTTGAAATAAACTCCCATGGGGTCCTACTTAAAATACTCGTTCAATCATTGAAATCCTCCAATCTGAGGAGACCAACGAAGCACATCTGATTCCCATCACAGGCTGAACTCTCCAACTCAGCTGATGGGTAGCTAGGAAGGAAGGCAGGAGGTGGCTGAACCTGAACCTCAGGCCTACAGGTGGTTCCTCCTCCTGATTGTACATCATCCACGACGGAGTCAGAAAATACACTAAAAGAAAAACATCATCTTGCAGAGAGAGGGGGAGGAATGGGGTGGGCATGAGCAGGGATAAGATAGATGGCAGGAGGGCTGGGGAGAAGGGACGGCAGGAGCTGGTGAAGTTCCCTGGCAACATCTTTAGAGCCTGAGTAGGCCACACACAGAGTCTTATCTTCTGGGAATCCACCAGCGGACCAGCCACCTCTTAAGAGACATATTATGTATGTGCAAGCGATCGTATTTAATTTTTATTAAACCCCATGACCTTTCCACACCAGCCACCGTTAACCGAACAACTTGGGGATTATGTGAAGGGCAGCTGTCCACAGAGAGGCTGACATCAGGCTCTGAGGTGGTGTCAAATGACAGTGGGATCTTGCCGCAGCACAGTGACTCTGTGACCCAAAGCAAGACTCCCTGGGAATGTCTGAGTAAGGCTGCTGACAATAGGGCAGCATAGAATCAAGCAGATACAAGGGGAGGAGGAGCAGGTAGGAGCCACAGGGGAGGGGACCCCATTAGCCAGCAGAAGCTCTGCAGCCGAGGCAAGGGTTGCAAATAACAATTCACAATAGCAAGACTGTGGAACCAACCTAGATGCCCTTCAATAGACGAATGGATTAAAAAAATGTGGCATTTATACACAATGGAGTATTACTCTGCATTAAAAAATGACAAAANATGGCAATATGTAAATCAATGGATGTGTAACTGATGTGATTCTGCAATCTGTGTATGGGGTGAAGGTGGGAGTTCATAACCCACTTGAATCAAAGTGTGGAATATGATATGTCAAGAAATTTGTAATGTTTTGAACAACCAACAATAAAAAATAAAAAAATAAAACAAAACAAAACAAAACAAGGGCCTAGAGGTGGAGCACTTGCCCAGTGTGTACAAGGTCTGGGGTATCCCCAGCACCTCATCAAGAAAGAAAGAAATGGCTGTGGCTGTGGCTCGGTGGTAGAGCACTTGCCTGGTATGTGTGAGGCACTGGGTTCCTTTCTTAGCACTGCATATAAATACATAAAATAAAGGTCTTTCAAATATATACGAAAGTTTTTGGAATGCATGAGTCAGTGGATTTGTTTTCAATTGTTTTGCTGGTGTTGCTGCTTACCAGAAATGTGAAAATCTAGTTGCAATCCATACATCATGCTGAGAAGCCAGGTGAACTTTTGTCTCCATCAATGATCACAATTGTGGACTTTCAGGGAGGGAAGGGACTAAGGGGACTTCTTTTCAGCACTTGGGGCTCCCTTGGCAGCAGCTCCCTGACCTCTGCATCCTTGGTTTTTGCTCACTGACCTTGAAGCTCCTTGGGTTCTCCTGTCTCTCACCCAGTAACCCTAGATTCATCTTCCAAAATGACAGACTTGGTCCTACTTTTCTTTCATGAGATATCTTTTGTTAAGACACTTTAAGCCAGGCCTGGTGGTGCCAACTTGTAATCCCAGGGGCTTGGGAGGCCAAGGCAGAAGGATCACAAATGCAAGACCAGCCTGGGCAACATAGCAAGACCATCTCCAAATAAAAAATAAAAATAAAAGACTGGGGATGTAGTTCAGTGGTAGAGTACCCCTAGGGCATTGAATCCCCGATCCTACAAAACAAATAAATGTCTCTTAAGTCTTTTTCTTTAGATTGAATATCTTTTTTATTTGTCTGGATCCTTTCCCCCCAAAATGGGGTTTGGCCTTTTAACCTTCTTGGGAGACTGCTTTGTCAGCAGCTCCCCTATGGTCTGGTGACAGGCCTGGATGGTCTACATCATGGGTTAAGTCATACATAAGAGAGAAATATGGCTTTCACCTTCCGTATTTTGCATTCTACAGTTCTTCCTGCACAGCTGTAGGGGCCTGTCTCTGACTGCCTGAGCTTCTCTTTTTCATTACATGACTCCTTCCTGCTCTAGAAGAGCAGATTTTCAAAGCCTTCTAAGTCTAGGAAGTTGTGTGCTAACATCTCAAACATGCCTCCGCAGAGGCTGGAACCTGAGAATCACCTGGAAGCTACACTAGATCCTCTGGGAAGTGGACCTGGCCTTCGATGTGTCTAAAAGCTTT
Source organism: Marmota marmota marmota (assembly GCF_001458135.2). Classification (NCBI taxonomy): domain Eukaryota; kingdom Metazoa; phylum Chordata; class Mammalia; order Rodentia; family Sciuridae; genus Marmota; species Marmota marmota. The sequence goes on along the minus strand of NW_025999913.1, from coordinate 7,084,269 downwards.
AATACAGCCAATTATTATAAGCAACCACCAATGAAAAGAAACCATAAACTTGATCCTCACATTGATTCCACTGACTTTTCTCCTTGAGCCTGAGAATTTTTATTTATTTATTTATTTATTTATTTATTTATTTATTTATTTATTTTTGAGCTGGACTAGTTCAACTGAGAGGTTCACTGCAAACAACTTAAGGTTATCAAATAACTTGGAGATTAGACCAAGGAAAAGGTGGAATTGACTTAGCAACAACAGAGACCCAATTGAAAGTCACCCTTATTTTGTTTATTTAATTTTGCTATCAGGGATTGAATCCAGGGTTTCTTGATCACTGAGCCACATCCTCAACCCTTTTTAGCTTTTATTTTGAGACAGAGTCTCACTAAGTTGCTTAGGGCCTCTTTAAGTTGCTGAGGCTGGCTTTGAACTTGCAATCTTCCTACCTCGGCCTCCCAAAGCCACTGGGATTACAGGTGTGTGCCACTGAGCCCAGAGAAAGTCAGCTGGCATATAATAGATGCTTTTGGTGTTTATTATATTTGAGTATATGGTCCAACCACACTGAAATCCTTTTTCTTGTAAAATGAAGGTGTTGGTCCAGAAATCCTTAAGGTGCTCTAATTTTCTGATTCAGTTCCAGGAAAGAACTTGCAAATAAAAAATTTAAAAGTTGTATGTCTTGCTCCCTGTATGTAGGCTAAGTGCGTAGGTGAGCCTATGGGTCTCTGGGCCCAGTGAGGCAGCTTGGTATATCAGCAGAATCTGATCAGACAGTCAAGTTTTTCAACTTGGCTTTGCTAATCTATGCTTCTGTTTCTCAGCTGCCAAATAGAGTTGAGGTGTGGAATCTAAAAATGTTGAACTCACTGACAGCAGTTAGAATGGAGTACAGGAGAGAATGGAGAGTCGTCGATCAAAGCTATGAAATTTCAGATAGACAAGAGGAATATTTTGAGAAATATTGCACATCAGGGTGATTATAGTCAATGATAATGTACTATATATTTCAAATAACTAAGATACCAAATCTCAAACATGGCACCATAAAATATGATAGGTAAAGCAGGTGATGGATATGTTAATAGTCTTGATTCAATCATTCCACACTGTATACACTTATCAAAATATCACAGACTCCATCAATGCATATAATTATAATTTCTGAATAAAAACTAGAATTAATTTTAAAATAACATTGACAAATAAATATTCCCTATTTTTAAAATTAACATTTGAAACTGTGAAGAAGTGTGAATGTCAGTTCTTTTACCATCTCTTAAGCAGCTTATTCAGTACTGACATATTTATTTTTTAAAAAAACGAATTATGTGTGGTGGCATGTGTCTGTAATCCCAGCTACCCAGGAAGCTGAGATGGGAGGATCATCAGGAATTCAAGTCTAACCTGGGCAACAGAAGAAGACCCTGTCTCTTAAACCACAACCAAAAAACATACATACCAGGAATCCTATTGAGAGTCACCCAGAAATGTTCATCAGGACTGTAGGTGTCCCTGGACCAGGAGAGCAAGTCCAGTGCTTGCTGGTCTTGGAGAACAAAGTTAGCAAATTCCCTTGTGAGGGCCACATAGGCAGTGCCAAAGTAGATGGTCATATTGTGAGGAGGAGGAGATTTTAATTTCCCTGTTTTGTGCACGTAGGAGTTTTTGCTGTTCAATAATTCTTGGTGGACATACTTAGTCCGTCCAATTGCGTGAGCTGGCGGCAGCACCCCTGGGGTAAGGTTCTTCCCTATAAATCCTTTCAGATACTGAATTATTTCCTTGTTGGTTTTCAGGGGGAAATCTTGCCCACAGGTGTTGAGGACATACTTCCAGGGCACGGCAGAGGCCACCAGGTCCTTCATGCAGTTGATATCCGCCTGGAGCCTGGAAATCCCACCATAGACCACAGGTTCTATCTTAGAAGCCAGAAAAGCATTTGGGAAGCAGCTCAGTAATTGTTTCACCGCATCCTTAAATGCAACTGTTGCCTTCTGGTCCACGTGCACACAGTAGACGTTTTGGGGCATGTAAATGGCCCTGAAGAGCCTCTCAAAAGTGTCAAAGTCTTTGTGGATGGTCAGGGTGAAAGCCAGAGGGAAGTCAGCTTCTTCCTGAGAGAGTGTTTCTGTTATATAATGACTCTGAACTCTGTACTCGTAGCAGGTAGATTCACGGAAGGTAGTTTTCAATACAGTCTCTACTGGGTAGAACACCTCCTCCTTCAACATCTGGAGACAGACTTCAGCCAGCATCGAGTTGTTGATGGGGGCAGCCTTCAGAAAGTGCGTGTTCTCCCATAACTTATTGTTGTAAACACATACAAGAACCAGGGCAGTGATAAGAGACACACTAAAAAGACAGTACTTCCAAGAGCCCATCGTTCAGAAGCAGGAAATGAGCAAAACGTCTTTGGAAAATGAGATCAGAGCCTCGATCCAGTTAACTCACGTCTCCTGCGGGCTCCAACCTCATCCTCCTGGTAGACACACTTCTCATCAGCAGCCAACAGTTCTTTTTCTTTTCTTTCTTGCTTTCTTCTTCTTCTTTTTCCCTCTTCCTTCTCTCTTCATTTACAGCTCTGTCGCGTTTTCACTTTTCTTTGACACATTTCTGAAGTAGCTGTTTTGCATCTGCCTTGCCTGCCGGTCCCTTCCTCTGCAAAACCCTCCTCCCAAACCTCCGCCCCCTGGGAGCTGCTGTGGCCAGTTGAGAGTACCTGTTCCCACAGTGAGATCACTCATGGGTGAGGTGGCTGTTCTGCAAGTCATCGCTCTAGGACTTCAGACCCGCTTCTTGTCCTAGCCCAAGGCTGGTAACTGTGTCAGCTCCCCAGCTTCCTGTTAATCATTGCATTCAACTGACTGGGTTTGTTTGCTTAAACAGCACTGCCAAGTTAAAAGCCACAGTTGGGAGCATGTGAACACCGCCTGGAGAGAGATTCTGTCAATAAAAAACAACGTGCTTGAAAATAAATTGCTTAACCCCTTCTTTTTTCCACGCAGGCCCCCACCCACCCACCGACCTGGCTGGGTAGTCTGTAAAGCATAGCATATGACGGGCTGTGGAGGCAAATTCTTTCCAGGGTTTAATTTTCTCTGCGACTAGGAAAGGTCCTTAAAAAGACATATTAATTTGCAAGCCGACCTCACATCTCGCTTACCACCCAAAGTGACTGGGGGCATTCTGTTGAATAAAGGCTAATTTGTCTCAAACATAAAAATTCCAAAAGTACTAGCAAAATTGCACAGAGGTTAAAGTTAGGCAAATGGGAAGTTCAATTCACCCTTGCCTCAGTAGGATGCAGAACAAGCCTGATGATTGGAGAAGTAGGAGAGAGGTAGACTCCTATACTTTCCAGAACTTAAGGAGAGAAGCTCTCAGGTTTAGATTTATAAGCCCTTGATTTTTTTTGGTACTGGGGATTAAACCCAAGAGGCTTTTACCACTGAGTTACTCTTATAGCTCTTTATTTTTTTTTTAATTTTGAGACAAGGCCTCACTAAGTTGCTGAAATTGACCTTGAACTTGTGATTCTCACTGTCTCAGCCTTCTGAGTCACTAGAATTTCAGGGCTGTGTCACCACATCCGACTCAGATTTATAAACACTTTAAAAAGCATTTCCTTACGTATAAAAGATAAGGATATTTTTACCACTCTAGATCAATCATGAGAATAAACACAGATAACATATAAAAAGAGTTCCTCACAGTGTTGGAAAACAGATGAGGCTGGGAAAGAGGCAAAATAGTATAAGAGCTGACAAGAAACCCATTTTCACACAGTCATAGGACACACGCGCGCACACACACACACACAGCCTGCTTCACACTTCTACTTCAAGAAAATGACACAATGACTGCTTCTGCCTTTGAAATCATCTTGCCCCTCCCTTGCGCCTTCGTCTGTGAGCCCATGACATTTAGGATCCACTGATGAGTTCTGTGTTAGTTGGTAGCCAGCTGTGAATAAGGGCATTCCTCATCTGTTCCTAGCTCCTAGCGTCGTCTACAGAGTAAACCATCAAATATTTATCGATTTTTATCCTTAAGCTTTCATTTATCCATTTCCTTGATCACATTAGGGTGAGACTCCTGATAATAATTTCTAAGAGATGAGTCACCATGTACCTATTTTTTTCCTAATACATCTTCTTAATTTTAAAGATAATATAAAATTATAGTTTGCAAATGTCTTCACATCCTGTACTTTCATTTACCCCTTGCCCATAGACAACACATTTTGATTTTATTAAGAACACAGCGGGGACTGGGGATAGAGCTCAGTTGGTAGAGTGCTTGCCTCGCATGCACAAAGCCCTGGGTTCAATTCCCAGCACCACAGAACATAGGGGCCAGGCATAGTGGTGCAAGCCTGTAATCCCAGTGACTCAAGAGGTTGAGGCAGGATGATGACAAGTCCAAGGCCAGCTTGGGCAACTTAACGAAACCCTGTCTCAAAAAAAAAAAAAAGGAAGCTTGGGATATAGGTCAGTGCTGAAGTGCCCCTGCGTTCAATCACCAACATTAGAAAGAGAGAGAGAAAAAAATAAAAAGGAAGAAGAATAGCGCACAGGGGTGGGGTGGGGGGTGGGTAGATCACATGCTTAGCATGTGCAAGGCCCTGGGTTTAATTCCAAGTGCGCACATGTGCACATACACCCACAACATAGAGGAAGATGCAAATTTATAAGCTGCTTTTAAAATTTGAGATTATAGCCTAACATTGTCCCTAGACCTGTTGGGCCTTTATTAGACATTGTCTCCACAATGAATACTTTTGAACCTAAGAGTTGAATGATTGTTTTTTATTTCTTCACTCCCAGATGAAAGCTAACGCATTAATGAGACAGTTGCCAAGTGTAGTTCACATGCATCAGGAGCGCAGGAAACGATGCCAAGAAAGGATGCAGGGAGAATTCTCCAGAACTCAGTCTTCAGCTGTTTTGGGAGTCACATTCTACAGCATGATTCAGCGGTTCACAATCTTGTCTACACAGTCCAAACAGGATTCAATCAACCTGAATTTCTCTCCTTCACTCTAAAATCCTTTAGAATGAATCACTTCTTCCACACAAAAGCAATCTTTTTGGAAATGGCTAAAATCATCTAATTTGTATTTAATTTTTAATATCCCTGTAGGTAGGCACTGTCTACATCAAATGCATTTGGCTGTCGGGATGCTTAAATGAAGATGTCAGTGCCTAATTATGCCTGTCTGAACGAGTCAAGTCATTTTTAGTCTTTCTCCTAATTTATCCAGACAATGACATCAGCTCTCCCTTTGTTTATTTTGGCTGTCATCTTGTTCTTGGCCCAGTTCTAGCTCTCCAGATACTGCAGGCATAAATGCATCTTGAATCTTTTGCCTGCTTCTTGAATTTAGACCCATGGATGCTTGGATTTCATGCTTTGCTGCAGTAGATTCTTGTACCTCCCCTGAAAAACTGCAAGGGTCCTCTGACTTCCAGCTTTGGAAACATTTACATTTATTTAAAATAGCGTCTTTGACAATGCTAGACCTTTTCAAAAGCACACGTATGAACCTGTTTTCTTTTTTGTCAGTTTGGTGCTCTCTGATGTTCTTTCTCTTGCCGGTCACATGGGAGAGGCTGGTTCTCCTGAACCTCCTTCTTTCCTGATGCCCTTTTGTAATCTACCACTACTATCCTTCTAAATTCTGGACTCTATGTTCTTGCATTTGGGTAAAATGACAGGAGGGGATGGCAGTGAAGGACCAAAAAGAAGAGAGATGGCTCATCTTGGTTTGAATATTAGATCAAAATTAATTCCCTAAATTCCATGTTGGAGGCAGTGATAAGATAAGATATAGAGTTTTAAGAAAATGGGAACCAGGATCAACCTGCAGGGTATGCATTTATATCCCAGAGGTAAGTCTGCAATTGGTTATATCTCCAAGAAGGCATGCTCATAAGTTCTTATTCTAGAATGTAAACCAATTTTTCTTGCACTAAGATAATGTCAATCGATGTTTTTAGAAGAGCTTCATTGCACCCTACTTCTTATACTTATTCATGAGCCAAAAGATGCCCAAAGTAGTTTTCACATGTTCATTTTATCACGACACCATCTTTGTGCCCAAGTTAGAAGCCAAAGATGCTAATGGAAACTTTCTCAGTGACTGGGAAGATCTGGTGACATCCCAAACAGAGGACGGCTTGGATTAAATTGCTTTTTTAAATCTCAAGAGTGTTGATATTTTGATTTTTTTCATGACCCCAGTTGTTTTCCTACTCTTCTCTCTCTCTCTCTCTCTCTCTCTCTCTCTCTCTCTCTCTCTCCTCTTTTTCTACTTATATATGGATGGATGGATGTTACATTCAGTACCCTGATTTACCCTCATGGATGTTTCTTTTCAACCACAGAACATGGCCTGAGGGTACAGGGTTTAAAATAGCCAGGTAGCATGGTTAAAAAGATCTCTGGGGACGCTGAGGCTGAAATTTGAGAATTCAGAGCCAGCCTCAGCAATTTAGCAAGGCCCTGAGCAACTCAGTGAGACCCTGACTCTAAATAAAATATATAAAGGGCTGGGGATGTGGCTCAGTTGGTTAAGCACCCCTGGGCTCAATCCCAGTTTAAAAAAAAAAAAAAATTCCCTGGGTTATGTGTCAGAAAGTCTCTGGGAGAACCAAGAGAATTCTTGAGAGACTTGGAGCCTTTGAAGACCCCTCTGATCCATACCTCTTGGTTTCCTTTTGGCTGCATTTAAGGAAACCATCCCCATGGGTCTCACAGACAGGTGAGGACTCTACAGTTAATTGAAAACCTCCAGCACCCAGCTTTGGCCTCCTCGGTAGCTGGTCATCCATACCTTTGCATCTGAGGTTTTTTTTTTTTTTTTTTTCCCTCCTTTAGAAAGCCAGGGCCTTGTTCATGCCAGGCAAGTGCTCACCGAGCTACATCCGCAACCCCAGAGTCTTAGTTTTGCAACTCTGAAGTCAAGACAAAAATCAGTCTCCTGGAGGTGTTGAGAAGATTCTGGAGGTAATAAACTTACAACACTAAGCTCAGTGATGTCACAGCTAATTTCAGACCCTGAGAGAACGCCATGGGGAAGGAAAAGGTGTGAAGGTTGCAATAGCTTAACTGAAAACAGCCCGGAAGCCGGTTAATAAGGAAGTGGATGAGAAAGCTGGTCTTTTCAAGCTCAATTAAATATCTCTGAGGCAACCTGAGGTTGAGGTCAGAAGCTAAAAGACTAAGGGAACTGCAGGGCTAGTTAGAGTCCCATAGCTGTGTTTGCACATAAAAAGGTACCTGGAAACCAAGGCTTTTAATACCAAGTGCAAAGGGAAGTGTCTAAGCCAAAGAAACACAGTGTAGATTTTTCTCTGCAGAAAGTCATCCTCAAGTTTGATTTGAGTATATTTTACAGGTTGGTTATTATGGGGAGAACAAGGGCCCAACCCCAGTGCAGAGTTGATTCCCTCCCTTTATAATAGATTTCTGTTCTTTCCTTCTTTCTCTTTTCTTTCTTTATTTGTCTTCCTCCCTCCCTCCTTTTTTCCCCTTTCTTTCTGTATGGGGGATTGAACCCAGGGATTCTTAGCCACTGAGCTATATCCCCAGCCCTTTTTATTTTTTTATTTTATTTTGAGACCAGATTTTGCTTAAGGGTTTGCTAAATTGCTGAGACTGACCTCAAACTTGTGATACTCCTGCCTCAACCTCCTAAGTTGCTGGGTTTACAGGTATTCACCACCATGTTCCGGCTTCCTTCCTTCTTTTTATATCCCAGAAAGTCCTTAATGTGATTGTGAAGTTACAGGAGTGAGAGAGCACAGAGACAGGTAGCTTTCTCCTCCAGGAAAGATGGTGAGCTTCTGACCATTAGCAATATCATTAAGAAAGAGTGTAGCCCCCCTTCTTCCAATCACAGTACATGGTTCCATCAGTACTGAGTGCAAAAACATGAATCCTCCTGCTGTAGAGTCCCCAGGCCCTAGGATTGTAGTCTCCCCATTTCTTCCTCAAGGCCACAGTCTACAAGGAACTGACTATTGTCTGTAATCTGGCCCATGAGTCAGCAGGTGGGGAGAGATCTTCCTTATAAGTGATAACTGTCCAAAGGCCCCAGGCAAAAAATAAGGAAAGAAAAAAAAAAAGCTTAATTCTGACAAAACCTGAATTTACATAGTGGATCTGTCTTTAATATCAGAAGAATGGATTTCCATAGACTTGCAATACTACTCAACTACTTTTCTACATGGTCCAAGGCTTCATTTTAGGTTTTTCCTATTACCAAATGAAGTTCATACCTCATTCACTGGAATATTTTGGTGCCTAATTAAGTAAAGTACATTTTAAAGTCCAAACAGTACCAACATCTTTTAGATTCTAGAAACATTTCCCTTTGCCTGAAGAGAACCAAGAAATATAACATAACCCAGTAAGTTAGAGATGAGCATAACTAAGATAAATATGGGGACTAATGACTTAACAAAATAGATGAAAAAATCACAGCGCCTTGTAGGCACATCACATCATAAAGCAACATATACACATGCTCTTCTCTCTCTCTTTTTTTTTTTATAAAATGTAATGTTATTTTATGTTACTCTGCTGTTACATAGGGCATAACATTTTCACAAGGCTATTTTGGGACTACAGTCAATGATTAGCAACACACAATAGTGGTCCAACTCTCTAAAGAACAATCACTAGACAAACTGGACACCCTCTCACATGTGCACAAGTCTGCATGGAAAAGTACTAAAGTTTTAGACTTGGACTTGTGTACTTTTATTTCCCCTTTCTAGTGTACTAAGAAATGACATGCACTTTTAATTTGCCAAAATCAATGCTTGTATTCTGGCAGCAACATGCTACTTCTATTACATAGTAAAGTGAATACCAGAACTACAAAGACAGGAGGTGTAAGTGAATTTTTTTGGGAAGGGAAGTTGTCAACTTTAAACAGCAGCAAATGATGAGTGAATAAGAAAACTCCTTGTGATCACAGATGGACATGACCTCCACAACATGGGATATAGGAGGCATTTCAATTTGTGACCCCCCCCCCCCGCAAGCCAGGAAATATCAAGTGCTCTCCCATTCCATCCAATACTTCTGGATTCCCACTAAAAAGGAATACAGTAAGAGTATAGAAAGGTTGCTTACTGAAAGGAAACCCTCAAAGAAGAATAAAGAAGGGAATGTAGAAAGTAAGAAGTCATGTAGAACACTCTTTAAATTGCAATTAACTACATTTTCTTATCTTCACAGTAATACAAAACACAGTCACTGGTAGAACTGGTTCAGATTACTTAAACACCAGATACATTTTTAGTCCTCTACTAAGTGTTTGGAATTTCTTATGTTTCTATGAAATGAAGCTATTAATACTTTTCTACAGCAGTAACTGCACACCAGGAAGGCCAAGACAAACACAAATCAAGGAATGGAGTTTTCCCAAAGCTGCAGTGTGAAAAGACTATAAACAGTTGATTCCATACGCATGAATGGGTTTCTTTGCGGTAGGAAATCCAAGTGGAATCGGGAATGGAGATGTGTAAAAAGGTTTCTTGAGGGAAGAAGGATGACATCTTGTTTGCATTTAGTTTTCAGCCCCTTCTGCTGCATCACATTCTTTTCCTGCACTGTCTGATGTCCATAATGTTAAGTTGTCTCTAAGCAATGCATGATGAGGGTGCTGTCCTTGTATGCCTCTTCATTCAGTGCATCAAGTTCTGCAATGGCCTCATCAAAAGCCGTTTTAGCCAGTGTGCAGGCAAGCTCTGGGTTATTAAGGATCTCATAGTAAAATACAGAAAAGTTAAGAGCCAGCCCCAGGCGGATTGGATGTGTGGGTTGCATCTCTTTCTTGCTTATATCAAATGCCTCTTGGTAAGCTTCTACATGCAACTTCAGCAAGGTACCAGAAGTAACCTCCTTTCATTTTCAGATAGAAGACCTTACTCTCTGGATTAGTTGCTTTGCCTATTAAATACTTATCCAACAATTCCAGGACCGTGGTGCAGATGGACCTCAGCTCGACTCCACTTTCTCCCGATAGTCCTTAATCAGCTGCAACTTCTTATCGGACATGTCCGTCTTCTGCTCCATGCTTGAGATGACCCTCCAGGCAGACCTGCAGTCCCCCGACCACGTTCTTGTAGGCCACCAAGAGCAGGTTGAGCTCCTTGTTGGACATCGAGTCCCACCACTTTGATCTGCTTTGGCTTTTACACATGCTCTTCTTTAAGAACTTTTAGAAACAGAATGCCCCTTTCGCAACCAAGTGATTCATTTATTCTTTCAACATTTTTTTTTTTTTTGAGTACTCTGTTCGTGCCAGGCACTGTGCTAGGTTTGGGGAATATGAAACTTAAGTGTAGCCAATTGGATCTTAACAGGATTAAACCCAGGTGACCCCAGGAAGACTCCATTTCCTCCCTCTAAGTAGCTTTCCAGTAAGTTGGTCTCCGCAGAGCTCTCCTGTTCCCAGGAGGATAAAATTGCCCAGAAGCATTTCACAGGAACAATCTAGGCCTCTTTAAGGTGAAGTCTGTTTAAACGCAATGTTTATAAGTAGAACAATACAAGCTGGAATGTGGAAGGGCAAAGGTCTTTTTGCCTTCAAAGATCTGCCCTGAGTCCAAAACAGTCTCTGTCCTGGGGAACAGATTCCTCCAACACCCTAGAGAACCTTCCCTACAGAATCCTGGAGGGCTTTGAGGGCAGCTTCAGACAAGGGACAGGAAGAAACTGGGAGGTTATTGGCCTGGAAGTGCCTGTAGCTCCACTGGGGCCCTCCAAAATAGGGCTCAGGAGAATTATTCTCTTTTCTTGGGACTACCTTTCAATTTACCTACTCAGAGGATGTCTTTTCCAGACAGGGAATCCAAAAGTTCTGCTTTATAGATCCCTCATACTTAAGGTTCTGCCCATAAATTTAGTTCCTGGCAGGAAATCCTATTGCATCTGGATTGAGATCCAGAGTGACTCATTAGTGTGTTTCACTCAAATGCTTCCACCCTGGGGAAGGGAAAAATCCCAAGGTGGCAGCAGAATTGAGTAGAAAATGCCCTGGGCTAGGAGTTGGGAGGCAGGTTTTCATGTCAGTACTGCAAATTATATACCTTGAGCAAGTTGCTTCCTCTTTCTAAACCTTGGTTTCTCCCTAAGCAAGGCAAACAGGCTTTTTTTACCTGCCCTTCTAGGGATGAAACCGTTCCTGAATTTAGGGAACAAAGCTATATGCAATTGTGAATTGATCCATGTCACTCTCTTTCCCCAGAAAGGCTGGAGTTTGAAGCAGCTAATGAAATTCAATGGGATAAAGTATTTTTGCAGACAGTCAAGGGCCAATATAAACCAAAGGTATAGCAAAATCATCAGTTCTCTCTCTCTCTCTCCTCCCTCTACCCCCTCTCCTATCTATTATGGACTGAACCCAGCGCCTTGCACATGCTAGACAAGCACTCTTATCACTATATTCTCAGACCTTATTAAATTATATTTTTGGGGAAACAGTATCACTCAATTGCTTAGGCTGATCCTGAACTTGCAATCCTCTTCCTCAGCCTCCTGAGTAGCTGGGATTTCAGGTGTGCGCCAATGTTTTCAGCTGCAAATCACCAATTCACTTGAAATACCGAAAGAAACTCAATTGTCTTAACAGAGGAATGTTGAGATTATGATAAATTATTTTCTTCTGTAATTCTTTTTTAAATTTTCCATATTTTCTAAAATAGTCACAAATTATTTTTCTTAAACAACCATAGTAGTGTAATAGAAATAAAAAAAAAAAAACTTGCTTATTCTTAGCCGTCTATCAAAAACAAAATAGGAGTTGGTTTTTAGATAAACCTGTTGCAAGGAATTGCACTCTGTATTAGCCAGGGTCTTCCAGAAGAACAGAACCAACACCACATATATGAAGGTATGATTAGAAACAGGGGATTAATTAGATTGGCTCAGACAACCAGAAGCTGGATAGTCCCCAGTGGCTGTCTACAGGCTGCAGAGTTGGAGGTACAAGTAGCTGCTCAGTCCAAGATGCTTGAGCCTCAGAACAGGAGGCACCAAGGATGCAACCCCAGTTCAGGACCAAAGGCCTGGAAACTCCCAGCAGAGTCTCCTGTCTGCTTTGGGACAGTGAAGGAGCTGGAGTCTGAAGTCCTTGGGAGATCACAGCAGCAATCCCAGCACCCGCTCAAGAAGAACTGAGTTTGCTTCTGCGGCTGCTTCTTCCTTCCACCTCCTTGTTCCATCCAGGACCCCAACCTATTGGACTGTGCTGCCCACATTTAGGGTGGGTGTCCCCCTTCGTTTGTTGTCCCACAAGTGAATCATTTCTAGAAACACCCTCATAGACATGCCCAGAAGCCACTCAATCTTAGGCATCACTTAATCAAATCAAGTTGACAATATACACACACACACACACGCACACACAGAGAGAGAGAGAGAGAGAGAGAGAGAGAGAGAGAGAGAGAGAGAAGAAAAGAGAAAAAGAAAACAAGAAAAGAAGGAAAGAAAAACAATGTTTGAGTTGAGTGTAGACAATTCAACTTCCCCATTAGCAAGCCTCGAAATTTCTTTATGGCTCTGCATTCTGTGCCTTTCACAAAAGTATGAAAAATAGACCGTACTCTAGGAATTTTGTTGGAGAGGTAAATAAAAAGCTTCATATGATTCTAGACCTCTTACCAACTAAGGAATAAAATCATCTAATATCCATGGTTGTATATATCAGCGTTTCACAAACCCAGAGTTTGGAACTGGAGCTGGAGAAGCGGGGGGAGCCATTGAGAAGATTCAGGGTCGAGCCCATGCAAACAGCCAGTTAAATCAGCCAAGCAGAAGCTGGTTTTCCCTTGGCAATTACCTAATTATTTCACAATTTTGTCACACTCACTCAAATGACCTCAGTTCTTCCCAGCTTTTCGTATTCTTTTCTAGACCATTCTTTTCTCTCCATACCCCGGTGCTGTCTTCCATTAGCTGACCGGACTGCTCTGCTCTATCAGTCAAAATAGAACATTTCAATCCCATGCCCACCATGCAGGAATCTGGCAATCCGCAAAAACAAAAAAAACAAAAGAAAAAAAATTAGCAAAAATGGGCTAATATGCACTTAAAAGTATTCGCCCTCAATAAATTATACACAAAAACATGAGTGTAGCTATTTCTCTGTTTAGTTCAAGCAGCTCTTAAGAAGAATACCTGATGTTAGCAGAGATAAACATTTGGTGCGCTGGTGGACTATGGAAAATTAGAACATATTTTAGAAAGCAGTTTGGTCCTATGTATAAAGAACTTAAAATGTTTGTATCATTCCATCCGGTAGGTTTTGATTCAAAGGAAATAACATGAAAGTGTAGGAAACCTTTATGTGAAAAGATGTTTATTTTGGATGCTATTTAGCCTTGACTACAATAGCATTTTAGCCAGTGCAGACCCAGGAAGGAATCTTCAACCGCTGGTCAGCAAATGCTGATACATCCATACCAAGAACAAGAATGCAGTCATTTTGTATTTTTCAGTCATGTAGGGAACTTATTATGATACCTTGCTCAGTGAAAGTAACAGGACATAAAATTACCTCATCTACAGTGTAACCAAACTACATCAGGCAATGAAAGAGGACGTTAAATAATGCAAACACGTTAACAGCCATCCCTTCTCAGTTTGCATAATGTGCAGGTTTTACTTTATTGTTTAGGTCTTTCTCTCTTTCTACATTTCCTGCAACAAGATTGAATTTTATACTAAGAAAAACTAACTTAAAAATTTCTGTCCACCTATAATTCCTACAGGGTTTTCAAATTTTACACGAAGGCCTTAAATATTCTTGTCAGCTTGGACTCAGAGGGTTTCCATTTACCAAGCAAAGTGAGGTGACCATGTGGCCATAGCCCACCTAGCAGACCATTCACCTGGCTGACAGTTTGGAAGCTTTGGACAATTTTTTTTTTTTTTTTTTTTTTTGTGGAAGGACCCAGGGCCTTCTACCAGGCAAGTACTGTCACTGACTTACATCTCCAGCCCTGAATTCTTGAAATTCTTTTTTTGGGGGGTGGGGGGGAGGAGTAGCAGGGATTGAACTCAGGGGCACTCGACCACTGAGCCATGTCCCCAGCCTTATTTTGTATTTTATTTAGAGATGGGGTTTCACTGAGTTGCTTAGTGCCTCTGTTTTGCTAAGGCTGGCTTTGAACTCTCGATCCTCTTGCCTCAGCCTCTTGTGCTGCTGGGATTACAGGTGTGCACCACTGCTCCTGAATTCTTGATGGCATTTAAATTTTTTTTTATTTAGAGAGATTTGCCTTATTTCCATTATTCTTATAAATTTTTGTGGACATTTTTAGATCTCAAATTTTTCAAATAATTTCGAATAACTCAAATTCCCACAAAATGAGACCATAATGAATACTCCACACCAAAGATGCTGATCTCCTAAACAACACACTATCATTGCTTCTGGGGCTGTGACACAATGGTGGAAATACTAGCCTAGCATGCATGAGGTCCTGGGTTTGATCCCCAGGCTTCCCTGATCCTCCCCATCCCCCCAAAAAAGAAAAAACTTTGGGGTGTCATATCAAAGATATGGGACATACAATATTAGGAGAAACTTAATCAGCATGTTCTCTAAGCAAACAGCATATTTAGGGATATGTGAAAAGTAGAATTTATTTTATATTACTTCATTGAAATCTCCAGGGTGTGCATAAAATCTGGAATTACAGTGAATACACATAATGTTGTCAAAGGTATTTTCAGTGTGCAAAACACACACACGCCTGCAGCCCCTCCACCCCACCCTGCCAAAAGATGCTAAATTTATCAAGAAGAAAATTCAAATTTCACATACTTGGAATCCGGTTTAGTGTCACCCAGAAATGTTCATCCGGAGAATAGGTGTCCCTTGACCACTCAAGTAAATCAATGGGCCTCTGGTCTTTAAGAACAAAATGAGCAAATTCCCTTGTAAGGGCCACATAGGTGGTGCCAAAGAAAACGGTCACGTCACATGGGAGAGGGGTTTTTCTCCTCCAAGTTCACAGCATGAAGGAAAACAAAGGGTACCACTGCTCCAGGTTCTTCTGATGATACGGGGAGGAGGCAGCACCCTGGGGTAATGCTCTTCCTTTTAAACCTTTCAGATACTGAACTATTTCCTTTGTTGGTTTTCAGAGGGAAATCTGGCCACAGGTGTTGAGGACAGACTTCCAGGGGACCTTGGAGGCCACCAGGTCCTTCATGCAGTTGAGATCCGCCTGGAGCCTAGAAATCCCATCATAAACCACAGAAGCCACAAAGGCATTTGGGAACAGCTCAGTAGCTTTCCCACTGCCTCTTTCAAGAAAGCTGGGGACTTCTCATCCATGAGGACCCAGAAGACATTTTGAGGAGCAGAAATCACCCCGAAGAGTCTTTTCAAATGTGTCAAAGTCTTTGTGAACCACCATGGCAAGCACCAAAAGGAACTGGGCCTTGTCTTTGGATGGGGGTTCCATTGGGTAGTAGGTTTGGGATCAAATAGTGCTGGCAACTGGTATTTCTCAATGGTGTCACTGGTATATTTTCACCCAAGAATAAAATTTTTTTTCCTGTTACACGTCACCAAATTCAGCGAGGACTGAAGCACTTGAGATTTCCCTTACTTACAGTCTATTTTTGTGGGACGAAATTACTGGTTGAGAGGAATAAAAAATTACCGACAGAGCCATAATAAACCCCGTGACAAACCCAAAAGCCTTCCAAGTCCTGTTCCTTGTTCTGTCACTCATCCAACTGTTGCTGAGGTTGGTCTGCAGGTCACTGCCCAGGCTGTGTGGAATTCGCTCTGACTTCTTATTTTCAGCAGGAAGAGAAATGTGACTGCTCATTTAGGAGGAGGGGATCAACTCTAAGCCTGTTGATTTTCCCTGAATTTGAAGGAAATGGGTAAATCTGAGAACATGGGCCACTGGGACCAACTGACTAACCGAACGACAACTGAGCACCTTTGGGCTCTTGCAGTCTAGGTCGCCTTCACATCAGAGAGGGCCACCGCTGCAACCAAGGTGGGCTTGCCACGGGGACTTAGGGTGGAATGTGTGCCGACCCTGCTGTCCTTTTCCCGTGGAGAGGGCCACCATCCCAGTCACTGAGGTCATTCTTCAGTTTCAGGCAGTCACAGTTGTCCTGAGGCAGGTGACCATTGCCACAGACAGCTCCCAGCAGCGCTCCCTAGCAGGGTCTCTTCGCCTGAAAATCAAGATCAAGAATCGATCGGTAGCATGTCCAGGCTGGAGGGAACCTGAAGATTCTTCACACTGACTCATTCCCTTCCCAAACCAGGAAGCCTGGAAATGAACTGTTAGAGTCTGTAAACAAGTCAGGATGGCGCCTGGCAAAATGCCAGAGGGAGTGGTTTGTGAAGTAACACCAGCGAGCCATTAAGTGTGGAGATTCCTTATTGGTTGACTGCTGTATCTAGTTTATGCTAATTAGATAAGCTGTGTGGAATGTATAAATACTGCTCCTGTCCTGCAATAAACGGCTCCCACTCCTGCTATATCAACATATACAAGTTGTTCATCACCCCCCGGGTTATTTTGCTGCAGCCGGACTGTGGCAATGAACTACAGCTAATATGCTATCACACCTCCTCCGTATTCTGATTGACGGCCTTTGAGATCAGGAGCGACTTTATACTCACTTTGCATGCAAGGAAATTGAAGCTCAAAGATACGCCAACTTGCCTGAGATGTGCTGATGACTCAAGTTTAACCTCTCTGATCTCACAGAACTTCTACCTGGAATATTCCCTCCCTCTCCCTTTTCTTGATGAGGTCTTTTTTTTTTTTTTTTTTTTTT
>NW_025999913.1:7062537-7065690 GCF_001458135.2 Marmota marmota marmota | reverse complement strand
TTTTTTTTTTTTTTTTTTTTTTTTTTAGGACCTTGAGAAAAGGAAAGTAACTCCTGAGAGTGGCCAGTGGTCACTGTTGGTCCGATGCAATAAGCTACTTCTTAAAATGTTTCCTTCCTTCTGTCCTGTGGAAAAAAACTTCTGAGAACACAACGTCTGGGTCCAACTCAATATTCAATTGAAGGACAAATTAAACCATGGGTTAATTAACTTCGGGAGATTTGTTCTTATATGTAGTTTCAACCCTCAGATACCAATCTGAGCTCAAGGTATTATTTGTACTTTTCAAAGAGGCTGCGAAATATTTGCACTTTGAGACACAGAGTGATAATACTCCATGCAGGCCAACCTTATCAGGAAAAAGGCAAATATCTCCAAAGTTAAACAAAAAAGATTTTGAAAACTTTGTGAGCAAAGTCAACAAGTATACACAAACCTCCTTTGAAGGGCACCGAGTTCTAATAACATTTACATTTATGAGTGACCTCTAACTCTTTATTTATCTTCTGTAAATAAATTGTTATAAAACCCAGAGTTAGCCCAAGACACTGGCCTGTTTCCAAGCACTGACTTGGTGTCTCTAGCCTGGATTTGCTTTGTGGATTTCCACTCCTCTTCCCTCCCTTATCACCCCCACTCCAGCCTCCAATGTTGTCGAACATATTCTTGCATTTCAGTCAAATTAGCGTGTTGGGTAGGAGTTCAGGGACACCAAGATGGCAGAGGCTGAGTACAAGAAAAAATGTCCTTGGAGGACAAGACAGGGGGCTGAGTCATCCTTTCCCTGTTTAAGAAGTCCCATTGTCAAAACAACTCCATCTACTGAAGACTTAATTGTCCAAGATAACCCCCGCCATAGGTTTGGTATTCTAAAATAACCACTGGGAGCAAATGAGATAAGGTCTTCAATCAGGTCCATATAGGGAGGAGAATGTCTTCCAGCTCAGCATGTAAGACAGGAATTTCCAGACATGGGACCTTGAGCCTCTCGCTTGGCTCAGTCCAATCTATTTTAAGACAACTTTCACATTCACCTTCAATAAACCTGTACTTTGTTACTTCTGCATGTCTTGCTCAATTCTTTGTTTGGGACACAAAGGAGCTCGACTCTAACTGGACACCCAACCGTAACAGCTACAATGTAAGAGTAGCTTTTGATCAGGTCCCCTGGCTGCCCCTGGAAAATCTGACAAGGAATCCTTTTCTAACCCCTAATACTGGGGTTAGGAAGATGGGAACTTCAGATTCTACTCCTAGTCACTCATGTTGAAGACTTTTTTTAAAAAAAACATTGTGTTGAAAAACATACAACCTAAAATTCACCATTGTGGCCACATTTCATTGTACAGTAGTATATAGTGTATAACTGTATGTATAGTGTGCAACAGATTTCTAGAACTTTCTCATTGTTGCATAACTGAAATTCTATACCCATCAAAGAACAATTCCCATTTCCCCACCCTAGTCAACTTCTAAATCATCTTCTACTTTTTTGTTTCTATGCGTTTGATTGATTTAGATATCTCACGTCAGTGAAATCATGCACTATTTGTGTTTTTGTGAGGGGCTCATTTGCTTAGCAGAACGTTTGCTAAACAATCTTCCACAGGTGCTGATCCATCCAGTGAACCTGAGATGAGGGTCTGGTACTGGCTAACTTTGCCAGGAATGGTTGTCACACTAGAAACGTCTACTTGCAAAATGGTAAATGTTGCAGTTTGGATCTGTACAGAATTTTCATAGAGATGACATCATTATCAATGAAAGCAGCCTTGGCACTATCGGCACTTTAGACCAGATAATTCTTTGTGGGTGGTTTGTAACATCCTTGGTCTCTGCCCATGAGATGCCAGTAGCACCTTCTCCCCATAAGTGTTTTCTTTCCTTCCTTCCTTCCTTCCTTCCTTCCTTCCTTCCTTCCTTCCTTCCTTCCTTCCTTTCTTTCTTTTTCTTTTTCTTGGTGTGGTGCAGGGCCCTGTGCATGCAGGCAAACACTGTACCAACTGAGCTTCATTTCCTGCCCCTCCCCATATGTGTTGACATAGCCCCAGGTTTTGTCAAATGTCCCCTGGGGCAACCTAGATCCATATGCTAGCTTCTAAAAGCAGTGAAATAAAACCAGCAAAATGTAGTCTATAAGATTTGTATAATGACTGGTAAACAACGTTGCCTAGCACTTAGCAGGCATTTTATTATTTAACACTAATAACATATAAAAGACATGTGATTAAAAAATGTTTTTAGTTGTAGTTGGACACAATATATTTATTTATTTTTATGAGATGCTGAGGATCAAACCCAGTGCCTCATACATGCAAGGCAGGTGCTCTACCACTGAGCTGCAGCTCCAACCCAAAAGACATGAGATTAATGATGACTCATTGATGTGACGTTGGACAGTGCGCTTCAGTTCACTGGAGAGGAACTGTAATATTTTTATTGTAAGTCTGGCTCCACCTCTAAAGAGCTGTGTGATGTCAGCCAAATTACCAAATCTCTCTGGTTCTCAGTTTCACCAACTGTGAAGGAGAACTACATAAACTTGCTCTGTGTACTTTTTAAGGTTATAATGAGATAGAGCTTACTTAACAAAAGGAAAGTACTCTGAAAATATGAAATCATCACAAATACAAGCTGTGGTGAGCCGTTCTAATTAGACCGTGGCCGCCATTAGAAGATGGCGCCGGCTTCCACTGTGGCCTGTGATAAACAACTCCTAATATGGAGAATTGGCACGCAATCCCTTACCACCCTATGAGAAAGGTCCACGTGGCAGCTTAAGATTGGTATGCTGGAGGCTTTATTAGGCTGTGCTTGGGCGCTCGGCGACGGGTTACTAGAAGATGAAACATGAATCAAGGCCTGAATAAACTGCTGAAGGAAGAATCCTGTGTCGTGTTTTCCCTTGCCGGCGAGGGGTCGCGGCAATGGGTGGCCCGGACGGGGAATTATATTCCTCGAACCCAGGATCCAGAACTTTCAGCAGTCAGGGTGGTGCACCAGTAAGTTCCCAGGTAAGTGGAAATCCGCAAGCAAATAGCGGGGCGCTCTCTCTGTAAATAAAGAGAGAGCGGGGCTTTTGTACTTTCACTTTCTTTATAGCTCTAAAAACATTATGGGCGCTACCTCTTCAAGCCCAATTTTGTTGGCCCT
>NW_025999913.1:7029244-7058833 GCF_001458135.2 Marmota marmota marmota | reverse complement strand
TTAGGGATTGTGTTGCCAACTCAAATTTTGTCATTATTACCAGGCTACCTGTGTTATCCTACTTCTCGCCGTCATCACGATGCAGGATGCGAGGCAAGGCACTGCACTTGAGTGATCCCTCAACGGACCTCAAGGAAAGCATGTCCTATTGCATGCGGGTTTGATGTCCACGCCCCGCCCTACGAAAAAAGGCGTCGGCTGATATGGGACCAGGTCTAGGGAAGGGCCCTCCTTAGGACTGAACCATACATTGCAGCCACTTCTGCACAGTGGGATAGGACCTCTACTTTTGCCTGCATTGTTATATAAAACAGAAGGGGGAACTGTGGTGAGCCGTTCTAATTAGACCGTGGCCGCCATTAGAAGATGGTGCTGGCTTCCACTGTGGCCTGTGACAAACAACTCCTAATATGGAGAATTGGCACGCAATCCCTTACCACCCTATGAGAAAGGTCCACGTGGCAGCTTAAGATTGGTATGCTGGAGGCTTTATTAGGCTGTGCTTGGGCGCTCGGCGACGGGTCACTAGAAGATGAAACATGAATCAAGGCCTGAATAAACTGCTGAAGGAAGAATCCTGTGTCGTGTTTTCCCTTGCCGGCAAGGGGTCGCAGCAACAAGCCATAGTTATTCTGAAAATTTTTGTAACAACTTTATTTGAGATTTAACTCATATACCATATGATTCACTCATCTGAAATGTACAATCAGTGCCTTTTAGTACATTCTCAAGGTCGTACAATCATGGCCACTATCTAATTCCATAATATTTTATTATTCCCCAAAGAAACCATTTAGTCATCAGCAGTCCCTGACCTCAAACTCCTGGTCCCAGGTAACCATTAATCTATCTTATGATTCTATAGACTTGCCCATTCTGGACATTTCAATAAATGGAATGTGGTATACATTTTAATGTGTATAATTTGTGTGTGTGTGTGGGGGTGGGGTACTGGGGATTGAACCCAGGCCCTTACCAAGGGTAGGCAAGTGCTCTACCACTAAGCTATATCCCAGACTCTTTTTCGTTTTCTTTTTATACAGGGTCTTGCTAAGTTTCTGAGGCTGGCCTTGAACTTGTGATCCTCCTTCCTCAGCCTCCACACGCAGATGAGACCATAGACATGTGCCACTACACCTGACAATGGTCCACAGTTTGGTAACAGTCTGAGTCATCTCATCCTTTTTGGAAGGGGTGAGGTATTTTTAGTTTCAGTTTTTATTTTGAAATAAATAAAATATTTTGTAATCAATAAAGTAAGCAGCAGTGTTCCTTTTACCAAGAATATTTTAACAACGTTTGAAGCATAGAAATCGCTCAGGAATGCAGTATGTGTTCTGAAAGTTTGCCATGTTGCTCAACACAAGTTTGTCAAACTACCTTTGAAGCAGATGTCAAGGTAGAAAAGACCTGTGAAACAGTTATCATCTGAAGCAACCCCTACCACCAGTAAGGGCTCTTTCTTTGTTTTAGATTTTCCTTCTTGCTCTTATCCTATGACCCCTAGATGGCCCATTTATTCTCAGCTAGTTTGGGAAAGAAAGAAAGCCTTCTGAAATTCTTGATGAAAAGTTCAGGCCAACTGAACTTTCGGCATTAGTTCATTACTGGATGGACACTGGGCAGCTCAGATGGAGTAAATAGGACTCTGATCTCCTATAATAATTTTGAAAGTCTTCAAAGAAGACTAACCTAGACTAATGCTTAGTTAAGAATAGACCTATAGTATCCAGGTGCAGTGGCACACATCTGTAATCCCAGCGACTTGGGAGGCTGAGTCAGGAGGATCACAAGTTTGAGGCCAGACTCTGTAACTTAGCAAGTCCCTCAGCAGTTTAGTGAAACTCTGTCTCAGAAAAAAAAAAAATAATAAAATAAAAAGGACTAGGGATTTAGCTCAGTAGTAAAATGCTCCCGGGTGTTCAACCTCCTCCCCCAAATAGACCTATAGTGACCCAATTTTTGAATATTTATTCATGTAAGAATATTTAGTTTTACTTATTAATATTTTCCCCATACCAGGTACTGAGCTAGAAATGTGTTAAGTGCTTGAGATACAGGGCAGAGAGAGATGTGTCTACACACACACACACACACACACACACACACACAGAGGTACACATCAGAAGGCTAACAGTGGTATCTCTGAGTTGTGGCACTAGGAATTCTTTTTGTTATTTTCATTCTATCCCTGAGCATGCTTACCTTTATAAATGGGGAAGATGTTTGGCTCAGTCTCATTTTTAAGGCCAAAACACCAAAACCCAGAAATGTCAAAAATGCTCCAAGGATATCACAGGATGCTAAATTCAGGCATCCTGAGAAAGAGCCATGTTTCTGAACTATGGTAGGAGATCAGAAATCTCTTGAGAAACAACATTAATGAAAACAAAAAGAGTATTTGATATGTTTATTAAGTTATTTTCTTTGTCCAGGAAAATTTGATTTGGTTTAACGAAATTAAAAGATTAGTCAGGAAGAAATTAAAACCCTGCCTTTCTTGGGTACAGCATATCCTTCTAGAATTCCGGAAGCCTGGTCATGGGGCAGAGACAACTATATCCATCCAGTCCCTCCCTCTGCCCTGTCCTTAATTCCCACCTCCTGCAGAGACTGCCACCACTTTTTTTGAACCACGGTTTCATAACCACTGAGCCACAGTCCTGCCTCTCAGCCTCCTGAGGAGTCAGCATTAAAAAAAAAAAAAGTTAGAGGCCAGCCTCTCCTCTCATGCCAGAGCACGATCACAGTAGAGGCCAGTCAGGGGCAAAAACATACAAGTGCACGTAGGTGTGTCCAGGCTTGCACATGCGCTCTATGCACCCAGCTACAGACGTGTTCTATGCACACACACACGACCCTCCTTTCCATTCACAGGAACCAAAAAATACACTTTTTAAAAAGTCAGGCATTCCA
The DNA here is from genome assembly GCF_001458135.2 of Marmota marmota marmota. NCBI lineage: Eukaryota > Metazoa > Chordata > Mammalia > Rodentia > Sciuridae > Marmota > Marmota marmota. Next base: position 7,055,917 of record NW_025999913.1, on the reverse strand, counting down.
GCTCGACCAAGGAGCCACCCATTAATTTTGTTAAAAGGTTAAACTTTAATGTATACGCTTCTGTATCCTTTGAATTTGTTATGATGAGAAGTTGTCTTTGAAATATCAAGAAGTTTTTGACAGAGAGAAGATGCTCCTAAAACACAGCTGTGTGAATACAAGTGCAAAGCAGTCAATGGGGTCTAGGTGGGGAGACACGGAAACAAACCAGGCAACAATGAGCCCTGTCAAATTTGGGTCTCAGGGACAAGCTTCTATAGTAATTAGAAAATGGAGATACAGGCTGGCTGTGGTGGTGCACGCCTGTAATCCCAGTGGCTTGGGAGGCTGAGGCAGGAGGATCGTGAGTTCAAAGCCAGCCTCAGCAACTTAGCAAGACTCTAGGCAACGTAGTGAGACTCTGTCTCAAAATAAAATATAAAAAGGACGGGGGGGATGGGGTTAAGCACCCCTGGGTTCAATCACTGGTATAGATAGATAGATGCCCTAAGAGTAATAAAAAGAGTCTGGTAATGGTGCATTTGGGCCTCAGAAGAGAGGATGGGAGGAGAGCCCGATGCAGTAGTGAGTAAAGCAGCAAGAGGATTCACCTATGCAGGGTACTTTATGAGCAAGAGCAAGGCCAAGGATAAAGGATTCCTGGGGTTCGAGCCAGCTCCCAGCTCCATTGGGAGGGTGTTAGGAGTCACATATTCATTCCCAAGTGGAATGGGTCACACCATCCAGGGAAGTAGCTCAAGAAGTATAGCTGGGTTCATGGACCGCCATTCTCTCTCCCTGTCTCCCTGGGCTCCCTCTCAGCAGGACAGACTGACCGTCCTCTCCGCTCACTCACACCTGGTCTCCTGACTGCCCCAGACCATCGGCACCCCCAGCAAACCTACACAGCTCCAGCTCAGCGTCCCCAGCCAACCAGCTAAAGCACAAAGAGAACACTGACTTAAAGAGGAACTCACAAGAATGTTCCACATCAGCCTGATGTGGGTCAGACACTCTTCTCAAGCCCCAACAGCTGTGACTAGGATGCTAGAAGGCTGCGGGAGGGCAGAAGGTACAGTTTTAGGTCATGTGGCGTGAGAAGTGTGGAAAGAACCCGTTCTCTGTAAAAAGTGGTCTAGGTAAGAGAGCAAAGGATGGTCTTTGGTTAGAAGAGAAAGATCTCTGCTCTATCAAAGTCAACTACAATGCAGAAGAAGCGATATGGGGCCCAAATGTTAAAGAATTTTACTTTCTAGAGGAGAGATTTAGAGTTAGTAGTTGGTCCAGACCTGGAAGGTGAAGAAAGTAATCAGAAGTGGCTGAACTCAAATAATTCAGGTAAGTAGAAAGGCCACTGTCCTTGAAGGAGATTCTAAGTCATTTACAGAATCTCCTGGAGGAAACATCTGCAGCTCCGGATCTGCTCTGATAACAGCTCCCACATTCTTTGGAGAGAAATTGACCCCCACAGCATGGAGTTCTACAGAGGTGACAATTCTTGGTAGCTATCCTAGTCTGTTTTCTGTAGCTAATAGCACAATACCACTGACTGGGTCAATTATAAAGAAAGCGGGTTTGGCCAGGTGTGGTGGCACACGCTTGTAATCCCAGAGGCTTGGGAGGCTGAGACAGGAGTATGGTGAGTTCAAAGCCAGCCTCAGCAAAAGTGAGGTGCTAAGCAACTCAGTGAGACCCTGTGTCTAAATAAAATACAAAATAGGGCTGGGGATGTGGCTCAGTGGTCGAGTGCCCCTGAGTTCAGCCCCTCTCCAGCAAAAAAAGAGAAAAAGAAAAAGAAAGCATGTTTGTTTTGGTTCATGGTCCTGGTTCAAGGTCAAGGAGCTCCACATAGTGATATCCTTTTTGTTGTCAGAGTTCCAAGGCAGCACAGAGTATGTTGTGGTGAGAGACAGGGTGTGGGCAAGAGACCCAGCCAAACTGAAGTTTATAGCCATTCCACACTCAAGATAACCCACTAACCCATTAAATCATTACCTGTATGAATGGATTAATAATTAATCCACTCTAAGGGCAGAGCCCTAATTACCTCTGAAAGGTCCCACTTGGTTCCATCTCTTAATATCATCTCACAATGGAGAATTAAATTTCAATGTTTGTTTTGAAAGGGACAGATTGCGGGGCACAGTGGTGCACAATTGTGATCCTCACAGCTCAGGAGGCTGAGGCCGGAGGATCACCAGTTCAAAACTAGCCTCAGCAACTTAGCAAGTCCCTAAGCAACTCATTGAGATCCTGTCTCAAAATAAAATATAAAAAGGGTTGGGAATGTGGCTCAGTGGTTGAGCACCCCTGGGCTCAATCCCTGGTACCCCTCACCCCCCAACAAAGGGGACAAATTATGCTGAAACTACAGTAGTATCCTTCTCCTTTCACATCACTGGAATGTTTAGATTCAGAATTAAGGAACATCGTAGTGTTAATTATCACTGAGAATCCAAACAATCTATTAAACAAAAACAACAGCTCAATTAGATAGCAATTCAGTAGCTAGGACATGCTTACACTTCAAAGTTACTATTTCCAAGGTTTCAAACCCAGGACATCACAGGGCCCAAGACATCCCCAAAGAGAAGTGAATGACGTGAACTCTCCATCTGCCCTGTACTTACTGGGTGGCGAGTCCTCGTCTCAGGGTGGCGAGGATGCCCAGGTAGAGGTGGCTGGCTGCCAAGTGGAGCAGGCAGATCTGGAAATGGGAGGAGGTCAAGACCTCTGTGGTTCCCAGTACAGACACCAGAGAGCAGGAGCGCTGAGCACAGCTAAGGACACTCCTTCTTGTCCTTAGCTGAGTTCTGATCAGGAAATAGGGGTAGGAGAACGACCCCATGCCTGGGAAAGAAGACGTGAGGGATCAGAGAGAAGAATCCCAAAGCTCAGATAGGACACGCAATCGCTGTGTTCTACCAGTCAGCAGAAAAGCACAGCAGGCCGGGTCCTCGGAAGGAGACCTGTCACTAATACAGCAAAGTCAAAACTGGACCGATGGAAGGCCAGAGAAGACTTGACCTATTTGACCTTGAAAGAACATGTTTCCCAATCATGTCAGAATATACACTCTTTGCACATGCACAGTGTTTTACTGTGGTTGTAGTTTCACTATTAATAGAAACATAATGATATTCTTTTTAAAAATATTTATTTATTTATTTAGTTAGTTAGTTTTAGGTGGACACGATATCTTTACATTTATGTGGTGCTGAGGATTGAACCCAATGCCTCATGCATACTGGGCGAGCACTCTACCACTGAGCCACAACCCCAGCCCTGAAACATAATAATATTCTAAAACTCATATATTGTATACTTAGGTGCAGTTTATTACGTCTCGTATCTTGGTAATGCCAGGGAGTAGGATCTGAAAGAAAGAAAAAATATCAAATCGGTGTTAATCTCTACATGTTTTGAACTCTATAAAATGGTTAAATACTAAACTACTCAATGGGTTCCTAGTCTATTGAATTCTAGTGCATGGAAAGATTGAATTTTAATCTATTGAATTATGTAAGATGGTTAAATATTAAATCAATGTGTACTTCATTGCCTAAAACACGATTGTGTTGAAGGATAAAGAATACTTTTTTTTTTTAATTTTAATTTTTTATATATAACAACAGAATGCATTACAATTCATATCACACATATACAGCACAAATTTTCATATCTCTGGTTGTACACAATGTACAGTCACATCCTTTATGTCTTCATACATGTACTTAGGGTAAGGATGACCATCGCATTTCACCATCTTTCCCACTCCTATGCCCCTCCCTTTTCATCCCTCCCCTTTCTCCTTTTTTTTTTTTTAATTTTTTATTGTTGGCTGTTCAAAACATTACATAGTTCTTGATATATCATATTTCACACTTTGATTCAAGTGGGTTATGAGCTCCCATTTTTACCCCATATACAGATTGCAGAATCACATCAGTTACACATCCATTGATTTACATATTGCCATACTAGTGTCTGTTGTGTTCTGCTGCCTTTCCTATCCTCTACTATCCCCCCTCCCCTCCCCTCCCCTCCCCTCTTCTCTCTCTGCTCCCTCTACTGACATTCATTTGTCCCCCTTGTATTACTTTTCCCTTTCCCCTCACTTCCTCTTGTATGTACTTTTAGGATAAAGAATACTTGCAAACACTTGTAACATACTGTGTTCCAGGCACTGTCTGTGCCCTTTACATACCACAAATTATATTCATAGCAACCTCATGAGAGGGATGCCGTTTTTAGTCCCATTTACCTAAGAAAAGGCTGAGGTACTGAGAGGTGAAGTAACTTGCCTAGGTCACACAGCTTTGGAGCATGAGAAGCAGATCTTAAAAGCAGGCAGTTTGGTGCCAGGATCCATGCTCTTGGTAGCTATGTGTCATCATTTTCTTCTTGAACAAAGACAGTTAACATTTATTGAGTACCTACTGTATACCAAACATTGCATGCAGCACTTCTGCATTCATATGCAACTTACTTCTCATGGTTACTTAAGAGGGAGCTTTTACTATTCCAACTTTTTAGATAAAACAGCTTAAAGCCACATTAGTCCCACTGTGCTTTTATGCCCAGGCCGGGTTTGAATCTCATTTTGCCAGCCTCCCCTGTCTGGTCCCCTAGTCTGTTTCCTGTTTCTCTCTGTCCTGCATCCCCAGTGCCTAGCACACCATTTAATTCCTAAGTCAGAGGGAAAAAGATTGACAAGTCACGCAGAGGAAGGGCAAGTGATGAACAGGGTAAAGTAGAGAGCAGGACAACTCCTAACACTTCTATGCTGGGCGAAGAGTCTAATCCCCTTTTTCCTGAGGGCAGGTTGACTTGGTAACTCACTTTCAAATAATGGAGCAAAGAAAGAGAAAAAATGTAACCACACTGGTGGAGAAACTTAACAAACATGAACTTGACCCCGGGACTGTGCTCGGATCTCAGGGACCTCCTGTGGACATCCCCACACCCAGATTCAGTGTGACGGGAAGGCGTCTCACCTCTGTGGCCTCATTTCCCCAAAACTCATAACTGCAGTGTAATCATGAGAAAATTCTTCAGCTGAACCCAGTTTGAGGACTGTTCTAGAAAGTACCTGGCCAGTATTCTCAAAATTGGCAAGGAGTCAAAATAGAAGGTGTCATGGACCAGAAGAGACTAAGGACACCTAAAGGCAGTATGGAGCCATGGGTTGGATCCTGGAACAAAAAGGATATTAGTGAGAAAATAATCTAAATAAAGTCTGGAATTCTGTTAGTAGTAATGGATTCATTCACTTCCTGGTTTTGACAAACGTACCACAGGTGCCATATGAGAAAAAATTAGGGGGAACTAAAATCGTGTGATGGATACACGGGAACTCTGTACTAGCCCTATACATGTAAAACATCATCCCAACATCAAATTTATTCTTTTAAAAATCTAATTAGCCACTTTATTTAGGCAAAAGCAGAACCTTCCTGTTGTGGCCCAGTAAGAGACATTTAGGGGCACTGCAGGTGCACCTGGAGTCCAGACCCCGCAGGTTCCCCTTAGGGAGCCTCTGACCCTGTTGTCAGGTCACCGACACAAACCCTGAATCCAGAGAGCTGGATGAGCTTAGGCTTAAGTTAGAGAAACTTAAGCATTGATAGCTCTCAGTAGAAAATGAACTTCATAAGGAGAAGAAAGGTAAGTGGGCTTTAATGGTGCTGGTCTTGCATAATTTGATTTGGAGACATTACAAAAAGTTTGGGATAAAGAGGAAAAAAAATCTGCATATTGGGTTGTTGGTGTGGTGAGAAATACAGAATTCTGGTTCTTTCACTGAACTGTGTGAACTAGGGGGGGCCTAGATGACAGACAGACAGACAGGCAGACAGTGTTGTGGTTTGGATCTTAAATGTCCCCCAAGGCTACGTGATGAAGGCTTGGTTGCCAGCCTGCAGGGCTGCTGGGAGATGGTGACACTTTTAGGATGTGGGGCCCCGTGGGAGGAAGTAAGGTCACAGCAGCTCCATCCTTGAAGAGGTGTCGGGATCCAGGCTTTCTCTCTGTGGGCTCCCATGACATAAGCAGCTTTGCTTCATCACACATTCACGACCACCGCAACCCAAAGAGCAGAGCCCAGTCTACCAGGGACTGAGATGGAACCCAAATAAGCTTTTCCTCCATTAACTTGATTTTTTTCCCCCAGTATTTGTTACAGCAATAATAATAGATAGACAGATAGACAGGCAGACAGACCGACCTTACAGGCACCCACCTTACCCCCAGACTCACTAGTGCAGCCTCAGAATCTTCCAGAACTCCCCATCTCTCCTACCAGTCTCACATCCTAACATAAACTAATTATTTCAGATGTTTCCGGCTTTCACGGCCTGGGAAGTGGAGATGATCTCGGAGAATATCTGCCTATAATCTGCACCAGGACACAGCCTTGGGTACAAACCGCAATGACAAGCTCAGACAGGGAACGCACAGGACCTTAGCCTCTGCTGCTTTTGCAAGGTGGGGCCAGATTCCAAAACTGCCAAGAGAAAGACAGAAGTGAGGCCCTGCCAGGTCAGCGGATGCCAGGTCCACATGCTTTCAAAATCTGGCAACTGCTGCTGCGGCAAGAGACCTTAATGATCATCAAGATGCTCCCAGGAGGAACGATGATGAATTGTGAGCATTTGACTCTATTTTCCTTTTTCTGTCCCACCACTAAGGTTTTCACGCAAAGAGCCAGACTTATCTTTTTTAAAACCTCAGCAAAACCCAAACCAAAAGACCACTCCAGTTACCCACCGTGATTGACAGCTGCCACATCTCCGCTGTGGCTTTTTCTCAGAAGTCGTCTGGCTGCCAGGATAACGGGAAACCTGGTTGCTACCTCCTTGCAGAAATGGGCTGTGCCCTCTGGCTGCACATTTCTTCTAACTTGACTTCCAGGAGAAATGGCCTGGGAACCTTCAGCAAGTTTTCGTGAGATGTTCTCAAATCCTGATTTTGATTCCAGCAAGTTTCTGCGGCGGCTGCCAGACCTAGGAGGCGGAAGATGGACTGTCAGTCATTTTAAGAACGAGAAATGTAAACAGCCACATTTTTCTCCAGGCAGGGTTTAACTTGGGGCAAGTTCAAACTCGAGCATACCCTGCCCAGCAATTTTATTTGTACTCCAAAGAAATAATCTTTGACATCTGGCGCTGACATAGGTGTATCTCTTTAGATTTAAGAGTGAACTTTTGCCTGTAATCCCAGAGGCTCAGGAGACTGAGGCAGGAGGACTGTGGGTTCAAAGCCAGCCTCAGCAACTTAGCAAGGCCCTGTCTTTAAATAAAACGCAAAAAAATGGGCTAGGGATGAGGCTCAGTGGTTAAGCACCCTTGGGTTCAATCCCTGGTAACAAAAAAAAAAAAAAGTGAAACTTCTTTTCATTTCTCTTCAGAGTTCTCAGGTAGCAGCAGAGTTTACCTCCATCCACATACTGGAAGGAAACCAAGGTCTTGGATCATCGGGCTGTGCCCTGATCTGAGTTACTGTGTGTACAGAACAGCAATTTTCAGGCCAGGTCTAAACCTGAGTGACTCCATTTTGTAAATCAATCGTTTGCCATAAGCTATTCCATTCTTAGTTTCAGTGATGAGGTGAAATGACTCTATGCCTTATTTGTACAAGCCAACAACTACCATCTACCTGGCACAAGCACAAGGCACAAATGGATAAATTAATTGTGCTAATGAAAAGGACCACCTGAAAACTTTTTGAATTAATCATAAGCACAAGGGTGCATGGTTGTATCAAATTTATATTGAAAAAAACAGGCCCACGAGTTTATCAAATGGTAACCACACCTGCAAATGAAGCAACCCCATCACTAGAGACCCTGATACTGTCCCCTGGTTAATTGTTATTAGCCTTGCCCTGGAAAATTGCACCCACCCCCACACATAAAATTATGTGAAGTGTGATATGTGACTTGAGTATTATAGATATTAGAAATAGCAGAATAAAAGAATCTGTGATAGCCTGGCTTATGATGACCAGGTGATCCACAGGTACTTGGTGAACTGTCACGGCTACAAGTGGCAGAGCCTGTGAATTTATTGTTATTCCATAAAGTTATGACACTGTGGAAAGACACAAACATGTTTGGTCTGCGTTAATGACATAGCTCATGTCACGTAACGATCCACGCGGATCCCATGAACCTGTTGGCTGACTGGAGCTGCTCCGTGGGATTAGCTCTCCCAGGCTAGAGGAACCTGAGATCCCGATGGCAGGCTTGTCTCTCTGCTTTGATGAATCATGGTTTTGGTTTTTCATTTAATCCCAAAGAATCCCAGTGATGTAAAGCCAATAGATAAAGCTGATAAATTGTCCATTTGAATTTTAGAACTCTACATTTAATTTTTTCCCCTTTTTCCTCACTGTTAGTCTTGTTCTTAGTCATTTATGTTTCCTCATTCATTACAAAAGTATCTAAAAATGATTAAATGGCAGTAGGGACACCAGTCCAGAGGAGATGGGTGTGTACTGGTAAGTAAACCATCTTAGACATGTCTTCACCACAGTTCCATGAAGGGGGTATTATTATATATTTTTTTAAATTTTATTTTTAGTTGTGGATGGACATAATATTTTTATTTTATTTTATTTTATTTTTATATGGTGCTGAGGATTGAACCCAGTGCTTCACACACGCTAGGCAAGCGCTCTGTCACTGAGCCACAACCACAGTCTCTTAGTATCTTTTTTGACAACTAAGGAAAGTGAGGCATATGAGATTAGATAACTGACCCCAGAAGGAGTTAACATGCTGAAGTGGTATAATGATTACTTCAAGCAGAAGTCACCCGGGAACTGTAACTGCAGGAAGGCTGTGTGGCCTGTCTTCCTGCTGCAGCAAGCCACCCAGGTCCTTTGGGAGAGATGTCCTCCTCAAGCCAGGATGAGACAATAGCCTTCATCATGGGAAACTAGTAATCGGGGCTGGAATGAGCCTGAACATAGGCTCATAGAGTAGCCCTTACCTTCCACTTGCTCCTCTACCTTCCATTTATCTCTTCAAGATGCTCCTGGAATCTACTACCCTGGTCCCGAGATCCATTTTTGTGTCAATCCTTCCACAGGTTTGTCATTGTTTACAGAGTATGACAGCACGCTGCTTTGTTCCGTGCCTTGGACTTCACTGTTGTGTGAAGATCCCCGTGTATGTGTAAGATTAATAGAAATTTGCTTTTCTCTTGTTAACCAGCTTTGTGTTGAGTTCCTAGATACAGCCAAACAGCCCCCATGAAAGTAAAGGGATGGTAGAAGAGATCTCTCCTTCTCCCTCACCCCAAATCACAGCGTGACATGTCTGCTCGGAGCCTGGGTCTACCCGGGCACAGAGCCCTATGTGGTTCATGGACCATGCTGGAAGATTCCACCCGACCACTGTGTTTGTCCCAAAGGACCTCAGCCCAGGGACCACGGTGCCTGAGACACCCCCATCAGGGGCTCTGACTTCCACAGTGGCACAGGAGTTCCCAGTTGGACTCTGAGTGAGATTCCCAAAATTAGTGGTAAGGCCTTTGTAAACTTCACTTGGCTTCTAGAAGGTAGAGAAATGGAAGGTAGAGGAGCGAGTGGAAGGTAAGGGCTACTCTATGAGCCTATGTTCAGGCTTATTCCAGCCCCAATTATCATCCCATGATGAAGGCTGTTGTCTCATCCTGGCATGAAGAGGACGTCCCTCCCAAAGGACCTTGATGGCTTGCTGCAGGTTCCCTATCCATTAAAGGGGGATGAGGCTAGTTCCTCCCCTGTAGAGTGGTTCTGAATATCAGGTAAAATAATGCACAGTAAACAGGGTCTCTCTGTTCCACACAGTCCACCTCTGATCAACTCTTGTAGGTGGGTGATGAGAAATCAGGGAGTCATCCTTGGCCCTGTACTGCCAAGTGGTCTCTGAAGTATTTGACGAAGTTCTTCAGAAGCTTCAGGGAAGACTCGTTGATGTCTTACTCCATTTTCTGTTGCTATAATGACGTTGTACATTGGGTAACTCATAAAGAACGGATGTTATTTCGCTAGAGTTCTGGAGGTTAGGAGTCCAAGTCTGGCGGGGGCCTTTTGGATCCATCATAACACGGCAGAGGAATCGCGTGGTGGGACAGAGCAAGCATGCCAGCTCAGGTCACTCTTCTTCTTATAAAGCCACTAATGCCATCACAGTAGCCTCACCCTCGTGACCTCAAATAATTACTTCCTAAAAGTCCCCCCCTCCAAATACCATTAGCATCTGAATGTGAGGGTTATGTTTCCAACACCTGAATTTTTGAGTGACACATTCAAATCATAGCATATGATTTCTAAAATTGTTGACTCGTTCCTTTGTTCATTTCACAAGGACACAGTGGAAGGGCTGGGGATGTGGCTCAAGCAGTAGCGCACTCGCTTGTCATGCGTGCAGCCCGGGTTCGATCCTCAACACCACATACCAACAAAGATGTTGTGTCCGCCAATAACTAAAAAATAAATAATAAAAAAATTCTCTCTCTCTCTAAAAAAAAAAAAAAAGAAAAAGAAAAGAACACAGTGCAAGCCCAGAACCCTTCACAGGTAAACAGATGAACTCCAAGTCTGTGGGTGATTAGCATTCAAAGGCAGGATATGGACAGAAGGCCTTTAAAAGAACTCAAAGCAGTAGGAGCCCAAAGGGTTGTGAAGTTCCAATCAAACAATCAAATAATCAAGTGTTGGGCTATTGAACCCTGAAAGATTTGAGTGGAAAACCCTGACTTATACAAACGTCCTACTCTCCTGATAATCTCAGGACCATTTTGAGGAACTCTGTGAGGTTAAAATCAACCCTGGGACACTTGGGATCTATGGCCTTCTCTTCCTGGCCCCTGTCCACAGGTAAACAGCCATCAGTGTCCTGCGTCTGCTGTTAGCCAGTCAGCAGGTACAGGGAGAGCATCCTTCCTGTATCACATACTCAGGGTGTGAGGGACACAGGTTCAGAAAATGGTGCCACCGCATTCCCACATTCCTGCCCTCTGCCCTGACTCCTCTGGCAATGTGGGATGGTGGCTAAGAGCATGGGTGTCGAGAGCAGATATGGCTTCAAATCCAGTTGTGTTTTTATTGTGACCTTGGGCAACGTGCATCCCCTGTCCCCATCTTGGCTTCATCGTCCCAAGACCCTCTGGGACAGATTCTTAAATACTGACCTGTGCCCTGCCCCACCAATCCCTGTGCGCAAGTCCTAACCTCAGGAACTTTGAATGTGACTGCACCTGGAAGGCAGGGTCTTTTAAGAAGGAACCAGAGTTAAATGAGATCATAAGGGCATGGCCACCATCCCACAGGACGGGTGTCCTTATATGAAGAGGGAGAGACACCAGGTGCATGTGCACGGGGAACAGGCCCTGTCTCGATCAGTGAGAACGTGGTGGTCCACAAGTGAGGAAGGGTCTTCACCAGAGCCCTGCTCTGTGGCACACTGAGCCTGGACTCCCAGCTCCAACTTCTGTTGTTGCATTCACCCTGTCTGTGAATTTTGTTGTTGATCCACCCAATGGATGGATCCCCGATGAGGTTACAGCTCTGGTCATCTAATCAATTTCCTCTCTGAACATTCCTACACCGACACATGAGGTTTTCGGGGGATATCTCGTATCCAAAGGATAAAAACACACTGCAGTGAGGGTTTCGGCAGCACAGAAGATTCTGCAGCAAACACGAGATGTACAGGGACCGACCACATGTGCTGAAGACTCAAGCACATTAGGTAAATGTGCAGGAAGAGCCGCTGGCCCTGCTGCATGCTCTGTGCTGTGTCCACCCGAGAACTGTTGACCTTGGACTTGGCTCATTGTGTGGAGATGGAGGGTCGGGCTCCGACATCAAATATTCAAATCCAATGATGCCTCTTGTTCTGTTTCCAATCTTGTCAAAAAGCTGGCTGATGACATCTCCTTTCCCCTGGGCATGGTTTCAGAGAGCAGGGTCCTGATCAGGAAGCATTTGTAGTTCTCATTGTGCATGCAAATGGAGCGCTGATCTCCGGAGTTTGATTACAGCACATTTCCCGAGAGACAGACTTGCTCTTGGTTTTCTAGCAATTGTTGACTCTGAGGAGAGCTCACGCACAGAGGGAATCCTTCTGGAAATCTCTCTTGAGCATGGCCATTGGCTGTACTTCATATACCCCTTAGAGATTTCTGCAGAGGTGTCAAAAGTTGTCAAAAAAAAAAAAAAAAAAAAGGAACCCTTGTGTAGATGTAGTGTTTCTAGGTATATCCCTTTATGTCACATTCTAGCTGAAGGACAAGTGATGTAGGAGCTAGAGACAGATGGTGGTGACAATCACACAACGTGAATGTACTTAATACCACAGAACTGAACATGTAAAAAGGCCAAAGTGGTAAGATTTTAGGTTGTAGAAGCAGAAAGAGGAGGAGACCGAGGAGGAAGAGGAGGAGGAGAAGGGGGAGAGGGGAGGAGGAAAAGTCATCACGTGGGAAGACACAGAGCTTCTATCCTGGAAGGGACATCTTGGCCCATAGACTGCGAGGGCCACCTGGCTAAATCCTAAACCTTGTAGCTGTTTCCCAAATGGAAATGGGAGAGGAACACAGAGTTCAAGAAGTGAGATTTGGAGCTCAGAGAGTAGAATAGTCGAGATGGCAGGCAGGCAGGCACACAGATGTCCTGCCCTGAAACTGCACTCAGGATCACTAATGATTAATGATCATTAATGGTCACACACAGATTAAGAGATCACTATTTAGTGCATAAAAAAGTCCTTTGAAGATGAGGTTAACGTGGCCGATCCTGATTTAGTAGATTTGGGGCAGAGCTGGAGATTCTGTAAATCTTTATTTTTTTCCTCTTTTCCTTTCTTATTTTTGGTACTTAAGATGGAACTCAAGGGTGCTTTATCACTAAGCTACATTCTCAACCCTTTTTATTTTTTTATTTTGAGACAAGGTCTTGCTATATCGCCAAGGCTGACCTCGAACTTGCTATCTTCCTGCCTCAGCCTCCAGAGTAGCTGGAATTCCCATGTGTGCCACTGCGCCCGGCAAGATTCGGTATTTCCAACAGGCTCCTGGTGATGTGCAGGCTGCTGGTTTGCATGCTGAAGACTCTGCCATAGAGAGTCCTATTTTTCTTCCTGAATAGGCTAGAAACCATTGGTGGTGGCTCAGAAATGAAACCCTGTGGTGACTTGGAGCACTTTTGTGGGCAAATCATATTACAGCTAGTTAGGCCTATTTCTATCCCATGATGGCCTAAGATCTATAGCTCTGTGGATAAAATGAGCACCTGAAACCCAATACAGTCAGCAAAACTTTACTCATCTAACATACCTACTAAGCTAGGTGCTGGGATACATGCCTCTAAAGCATCGACTCAGGAGCCTAAGGCCGGAGAATCACAAGTTCGAGGCCAGCTTTTCAATTTAGGAAGACACTCTCTCAGAATTTGAAAACCATTTAAAAATGTTTATAGGGATATAGCTCCATGGTGAAGTGCCCCTGTACCAAAAGTGAATAAGTACATAAATAAAATTTAAAAAATAGGGGCTGGGGATGTAGCTCAATCGGTAGCGCGCTTGCCTGGCATGCGTGCGGCCCGGGTTCGATTCTCAGCACCACATACAAAGATGTTGTGTTCGCTGAAAACTGAAAAAAATAAATAAATAAATAAAAATGTTTAAAAAAAATTTTTAAAAATAAAGTAAAGTAGATCAGAATACCTCTAAATGAAGAGTTTTGTTTGCTTGTTTGTACTGAGTATTGAACACAGGGGTGTCTTGCCACTGAGCCACATCCCCAGCCCTTTGGAATTTTATTTTGAGACAGGGTCTCGCTAAGTTGCTTAGGGCCTCTGTTAAGTTGCTGAGGCTAGTCTCAAACTTGCAATCCTCCTGCCTCAGCCTCCCAAGTTGCTGGGATGACAGTTGTGCGTGGAGAGTAGAGAGACTGAGAGTAGACGGTGACAAAGAAGGAACAAGAAGACAAGAAAGGGACTTCTGGGGGGTGTCCCAAAAGGGCTCAGCAATAACCAAAGAAATGTTCTGAGAGGACAACTCATGTGCTCCAAATGAATTTGGCATCTCTGATAATGGCTTGCTCTGGGGGATACCGCTGGAGTGTTGATGAAGAATCCTCGTGTGTGAGGTCCTGGGTTCAGTCCCCAGCACCACACATGCACGGACGGTGGAGGGAAATGGTCATACACACGCACACACACAAATAATAATAGAAATAACATCTTTGGGTAGCTCATTTGTACCAGTAGTTCTGACAGCAATTAGAGTTGGGCCAGTTGGTTTCTGAGACAAGGGGAATAACCTTTCTGAAGGTGTGTGGGCCCTCAAGAGTCTACCGGTTTTGTGACTCTCACAAAACACATTGCTTAAAAAGAGCCTTGAAATTGATTCAAATCCTCCGGAGGGCGAAAGGAAGCTTGGTGGAAGCTCAGACGGGAGAATGAGTTAGTGCTGCCTGACCCACGTTTGTGAAAGAGGTCTTGTTCTTAAAGGAGACCTGAGAGGTGAATGAGTAGATGATTTTAACTCAGGTTCTAAATCTATTTCTCTCTCTCTCTCTTTTTTTTTTTTAAATGGAGGAAAATTTATTGTTATATGTAGTAACTTAGATGCATCCCCATAGCCTCATGCTGAGTGAATAAAACTCATCTATAATGTTGCATAATGTATGACCTACATTTTCATGACATTCTTGAAATATCAGGGGAGTAAAAATGGAAAAAAAATGAGTTGTAGTTGTCCGGGTTTAAGGGTGAGGAAGAAAGTTTTTGTGTTTGTTGAAGTGTGAAAAGGAGGATTCACACAGCAACGATTATTTTGTGTCTTGATTCTATCAAGTCAGTATCCTGGTTATGATGTTGCCTTGCAAAATTTTAGTGTTGAAGGAAGCCAAGTAAAGGGCAAACAGGATCTGTCCAAAATATTCTTATAACTGCGTGTGAATTCACATTTATCCTGAAATAAAAAATAATTTGAAAACAAAAGAAATACATGTATTTGGAAATGATTTATTTTCTTCTTTTAGTACGTGAACAAATTCTATGCTAATGTGATTCATATTCTTAGTCTTTTTTTCTGAATATTTTTTGTTCATCTATATTTATTTTTTATTATTATTTCTTACATGATGATAGTGGAGTGCATTACATTCATAATTATCCATTCATAGGACAATTTTTCGTAACTCTGTATATAAAGTATGTTCACGCCAAATTATGCCATTATACATGAACTCTCTCTCTCTCTCTCTCTTTTTTTTTTTGCATTACAATTCTTAATACATCTTTATACCACAATTTGTCATATCTCTGTTTGTATATAAGGTCTATTGACATCAAATTCACATCTTCATGCATAATGATGACCATCTCCTTCCACATCCATGCTATTCCCCTTCTCCCTCCCTTTCCCTCCCACCCCTATTCCCTATCTAGAAGTAATTTTCCACCCATGCTCTCCCTCCTTACCCCACTTTGAGTCACCCTCCCTTATATCAGAGAAAACATTTGGCATTTGTTTTTTGAGGGGATTGGCTAACTTCACTTAGCATAATCTTCTCTAATGCCATCCATTAAATCTATTTTTCTTTACAAAATAAAAGCAGTCAGGCATGGTGAGGCACACCTGTAATCCCAGCTACTTGGGGAGGTTGAGCAGGAGGATTACAAGTTCAAGTCCAGCCTAGGCAATTTAGCCAAATCCTGTCTTGAAATAAAAATGTAAAAAATAAAAAGGATTGGCTGCAATTGTGTACAATTAATCAAAATGCCTTTTGCTTTCATATACGTCTAATTAAAATAAAAAGTATTGGGGATGTAGCTCAGACTGTGAGGATGTTGACACTTCAGGAAAATAAGAAGTGTTTGTGTTTTGTTTGGGGTGTCCTCATACATTCTAAGCATAGGATCTACCACTGAGCTACACATCCTCTGTCCAAGAATTTTAAAAAATTCATAATGCAAAAGCAAATGCAGCTTGTTCCAGGGAACCCAGCTTGGCACCTCTGTCCCCTCAGGCCCTGTTCTGGTCTTGTGGATGTCTTGTTTGATCCACTATAAGGTTGTTGCTCTCATGTCTGAGGCCAGTCAGAAAACATACTATAGGCTATTGGGCCCTCAGACCAAGGTGGACGAGTGGAGGCTACATTTGGTTTGAGTTTTCCATAAGGTCTCCCATGGTCTTTTTGGCCTGGAGGTGGTGTTCCCCAGGGGAACTGGGGTCCATAATACAATGCCCACTGCTTTGATCCTATCAGGAGCCTATTGTTTGCCCCTGTTCTGCTGAATGATTTTCCTTCATAAAAACAATGGTGACAGGATGATGATGCATGTTTGCTCGTGGCACACTGTGACATACTGGGCCACCTGCCATTATATATTTTGCTCTTCCTAACCAGGGACTTTTGTAAGCAGTTGATCATCAAGGTTTACAGTTACACAATCCTCTGGGAGCTGTACATGATGCTGTTTAAATTCCAGTGGAAAATAGTTCTCAGAATTTCCATTCTGAGTGACATTCATTGTAGTAGAAGTAGCAGTCAAAAGATACTGTACATTCCCATCATTTCACTTATTATTAACAGTCAGTCCAGTTTCTCATCTTAGCATGGTTGGTGCTAAGGTTTGAGTGTGGTTTGTCCACTGATGGCTCATGTACTGGAGTCTTGGTCCCCAGTGTGACATTATTAAGAGGTGGTGGAACCTTTAAGAGGTGGAGCCTAGTGGGAGGTGCTTAGGTCATTGGAGGAATTGCCCTTTGAAGGGATTAATGCCAGCCTCCTTAGTTCTAAAGGGAGCAAATTATCACAAAAGATCAAGTCTAGTCCTTGTATCTCTCTCACTTCCTGTCTTACTATGTGATCTCCCCTCAGCTCCATAAATGCTCCCACCATGATGCCATCTGCCATGTTGGGACACAGTCAAGGAAGCCCTTTCCAGAAGCTGAGCAGATTGGATTATCCTTTCAGTCTCCAAAACTGAGTTAAATAAAGCACTTTTTCTTTATAAAGCACTCAACCTGAGGTATTTTGTTATAGCAACAAAAAATGGACTAATAATTTAAAAAAATCATGTGACCAGAATGTCTCCCAGAGTGATGTCACCTAGATTTGCAGACTGCCATTCAACCTTATCAGGATCAAAAGCAGGCATGATGCCAGCCAGACTTCACCTTTCTGGGTGTCTGGTCTAATTGTGCTAAGAGATAATATTATTCTGTGTATTGGAATGCATCTTTCTTTTGAATGTTGGATTTTCCTTTGCTGCATTGCCCACTAATTTATTTCTTTACCCTAGCTATTATTTAATCCTTCTCTCTGTCATTATTTTTACCCAAACTTTGCCACCTTCGTCAGGGACACTAGGCTGAGACACTGTGCTGGTCCAGATTGCTTGTAGTAATACCAGTCTATCCAGTTCCTCCTGCTCAGTTTATCCCCACTCATTTAGAGGAGGGCTGCATAGGTAGAGATTTCTGGGACCTCCCAACCACCAGCAGCCCCGTAGCATTCACAGTGGAACCCAACTTTCCAGATGTGTAAAGGCACAACCTGCCCCATCAGGCCATTAAGAACCCTGACATGAAGGTTTAAAGGAGTAGCCTCACTTAGAAATCACCCCTGCTGCTAGGATTTGAATGTTTTCCCCAACGTTTCTATGTTGAAACAATCATCAGTGTGACAGTGTGAAGAGGGTCTTGCTGGGAGGGGTGGCACACACCTGTAATCCAGCAACTGGGGAGGCTGAGGTAGGAGGATTGCCAGTTCGACGCCAGCTTGCGACTGAGTAAGACTCTGTTTCCAAATAAAAGGGGAGGGGTTTCCTGGGGATGTAACATAAAGGTAAACCACCGCTGGGTTCTGTTCCCAGTATCAAAAAAGAAAGAGAAGGGAAGGAAGGAAGGAAGGAAGGAAGGAAGGAAGGAAGGAAGGAAGGAAGGAAGGAAGGAAGGAAGGGGGGAGGGAGGGAGGAAGGAAGGAAGGAGAGACAGGGCCGTAGGAGGTGAGCAAGCCCACCTGGATGAATGGGATTAGAACCCTTATAAAAGGGGTTGGGGTGGGTTCTCTGTCTTCTGCTCTTACACCATGTGAGGACACAAGCAAGAAGACCCTCCCCAGATGCCAGGTGCCAGTGCCTTGGTCTTGGGCTTTCCCAGCCTCCAGAGCTCTAAGAAGTAAATTTCTATCTGAATCAAGAACAGTGTTCCAATCCCTGCACACCTGGGAGAGGGCTCTTCTGATGGGCTTTGACACTCTACTTTAATGCTCAATTTCAATTTCTACAGTGATTTCCATAGGACTGAGCCTCTCACGGCCATCCCTTTCTGCCAGACCCTATGACCAGAGAAATGCAAATTAAAACCACTCTAAGATTTCCTCTCACTCCAGTCAGAATGGCAGCTATTATGCGTACAAACAAAAATAAGTGTTGGTGAGGGTGTGGGGAATAAGGCACACTCATACACTGCTGGTGGGACTGCAAATTGATGCAGCCAATATGGAAAGAAGTATGGAGATTCCTTGGAAAATTGGGAATGCAACCACCACTTGACCCAGCTGTCCATCTCCTCTGTCTATACCCAAAGGACTTAAAAACAGCATACTACAGGGACAGTCATATCAGTGTTTATAGCAGCACAATTCACAATAGCTAAACTGTGGAACCAACCTAGATGCCCTTCAGTAGATGAATGGATAAAATAAATGTGGCATATATACACAATGGAATATTACTCAGTAATAAAAGAGAATAAAATCATAGCATTTGCAGGTAAATGGATGGAGTTAGAGAAGATAACTCTAAGTGAAGTTAGCCAATCCCAAATAACCAAATGTTGAATGTTTTCTTTGATATAAGGAGGCTGATTCATAGTGAGATAGGGAGCCGGAACATGGGAGGAATAGAGGAACCCTAGATAGGGCAGAGGGATTGGAGGGGAATGGGAGGGGGCATGGGGTAATTAGTGATGGTGGAATGTGGTGATCATTACTATCCAAAGTACATGTATGAAGACACTAATTGGTGTGAATATACTTTGTATACAACCAGAGATATGAAAAATTGTGCTCTATATATGTAATAAGAATTGTAATGCATTCTGATGTCATATATAAGTAAAAAATTTACATTAAAAAAAAACTTTTCAGTCTTCTGTAAGTCTCCATATGCCTTCTGCTTCTTTAGGGTCCCCACAGGGCTACCATACAGAGGATTTGTTGTACCAATACTCTAGCTTCTGAAAGTGGTCTCTCTTTGCTCACAGGTATCCCATATTTTTTTTTTTTAAAGAGAGAGTGAGAGAGAAAGAGAGAGACAGAATTTTTTTAATATTTATTTTTTAGTTTTTGGCAGACACAACATCTTTGTTTGTATGTGGTGCTGAGGATCGAACCTGGGCTGCACACATGCCAGGCGAGCGAGCTACGGCTTGAGCCACATCCCCAGCCCCTCCATATTGTTTTAAATCAACCACCTGGACTTGAGGAGTTACAGAGCTTCTCATTTAGGCTCTCAATTAAGACTGGCCTAAGGCCTAAGAGCAGACTTACCTAGGCCTAGTTCTTCCTCTTTCTGCAGGGTTTTTTTTTTTTTTTTCGTAGCAGAGGTTGAACTCAGGGGTGTTTAACTACTGAGCCACATCCCCAGCCCCCACTCCCACTTTTAAAAAATATTTTATTAGTTGTAGAAGGACACAATACCTTTATCTTACTTGTTTATTTTTATGCAGTACCAGGGATTGAACCCAGTGCCTCACACATGCTAGGCAAGCGCTGTACCACTGAGCCACAACCCCAGCCCCTCCCCAGCCCTTTTATTTCTTATTTAGAGGCAAGTTCTTGCTAAGACACTTAGGGCCTCGCTAAATTACTGAGGCTGGCTTTGAACTTGTGATCCTCTTGCCTCAACCTCCTGAATTACACTGGGATTACAGGTGTGCACCCCCGCGCCCAGCTCTGCAGTGTTATTTCTCCATTTCTTTCTGCCTGCTCATATTCCCCTTACACCCCAAACAACACCTCCACTCCACACACCCCCAGCCCCAGCACGCTGTCACTTCTACAACATACTCACATCTGACTTCAGCAGCAGGAAGCAGAATGGGCAGATCTTGGCTAGAAAAATAGGGTAACTTCCTGTTTCAGGTCTATTCGATACTGTGCAGCAACCCACATCTGAGACTTTTTACAGGACTTCTGTTCACGGGGCCTGGGGAGTTTCAAATAGGAACTGAGCCAAATAGTCCAATATTTTCAGTTTCTTGCTTTCTATACTTTACATGGTTATCGCTTTGAGAAAGCAGTAGCATAAAAAAGATCGGAAGCAGGGAGCCCTAGTGCACAGATGCAATCCCAGGGGCTCAGGAGGAGGATCACAAGTTCAAGGGCAGCCCCACTGGGAACTCTGGGGAGACGCCCAACAGGAAGCACCCTATCTAGCCCCTCCTCTGTCAGATGTCCCTGCACCTGCCTGTGCCACAAGACATCCCTGTCCAAATCTTCTCTGTGTCACAGGATGAGAGCCACTAGGTGGGTATTTTAAGGACAATCTCCTGTACTTGAAGGGGGAATGCTGCTGCCCTCTTAAATGACAAAGAGGTGTTTGTTTCAGGTAAGGCCCTCCAAAGACACTTACGAGGGGCCAGCCTGTTCCCCTTGTCACTCTGACTCAGTGAGTCAGACCTGAGATAAACTTTGCTCATTATAACCATCAATTCTGACGGTTTTGAACATGCCCTATATGAAGAAGCATGACCTTGAACTGTGCGTACTCTGGAATGTGCTTCCTCTACATGTGATGGTCTACACTGTGGCGCCCCCTGTAGGGCTATGCCTGGCATAGAAAGTTGACCCGCAGGCTCAATTTGCCCCAAGAAAAGCCCCTTGCTGTCTTTTTGCGGGAGGGGTTGCTTCAGGAACGATCTACAGTGCATTCTCTATTTTCCAAGGGTAAGGCATTTTTTTCTTCGCTCTATCTTCTGGTTGGACGTATCAGTTTTGCACTTTCCCCTGGGCAAACCCATTGCATTTGATTACTGAAACAGCCCCCACCCCAGCATGCATACAGCTTGCCTGTGTCAGAAGAAACTCCTCAGGGCTGGAGTTGTGGCTTGGTGGTAGAGCGCTTGCCTAGCATGTGTGAGGCACTGGGTTTGATTCTCAGCACCACATATGAATAAAGGTCCATTGACAACTAAAAAAAAAGGAAAAAATTCATGAACACAGAAACAGAGAAGTGCGTGCTGTGGGACAATAGACCACTAATCTGAGAGACAGTGATTCTAAGAGCCTGTTGGAGGTGCTAAGCTGGTTTAGCAGGAAGTAGAAAAAAAAAAAAGAATATTTGCACCTTTAAGATGCTTAGAGGAGCCAGGTAGGGTGGCACACACCTGTAATCCCAGCAGTTCAGGAGGCTAAGGCAGGAGGATCCTGAGTTCAAAGCCAGCCTCAGCAATGGTGAAGCACCGGGTCTCTAAATAAAATACAAAATAGGACTGGGGATGTGGCTTAGCGGTGGAATGCCCCTGGGTTCAAACCCTGGTGCTAAAAAAATAATAAAAAAAAAAGACATTTAGAGGATTGAAGGGTAAAACCCCAGTTATATATGTGTGTCTCCTAACTTTTCTTCCTCGGAGAGAATTAGTAAGCAGCACAGACATCATTGACAAATTGAGCCTGGGGGTCAACTTTCTATGCCAGGCATAGCCCTACAGGAGGCGCTACAGTGTAGCTCTCTTCACTGAGGGTATTTTATTTGTTTGCTTATTTATTTATTTGGTGCTGGGGATTGAAGGCAAGCACTCTACCAACTGAGCAATATCCCCAGCCTGGTATTTTTTTTTTTCACTTTCTACTTCTCATTTTCTGAGGGAGGGCTGGAGACTCTTTGCAAAACTACCTCCTGTCATAAATAATTTTTTTCCGTTGTATTAATCCAGTTAACTCACATGGCCACCTCCCCCCCCAAAAAAAATCAGATAAATTTAGGAAGAACTCTCTCCAGTAAATGGTCTGTCAGGTCCTCTCACTTGAGGACTAATTATTGCTTATCCCCAGAACATGAAATGGTTGTCTCTCCTTGGGTCTGTAAGCAGAGCTGTCTTAGTGGATCCCCTGTGATTTCATTTCATTCTGGTTTTAATGCTTATTTAGCAACCAAACCATTTTCCTTTCCTATTAGTGTTATGGAGAAATTTTCTGGGTTGGGGGATTTTTGTTTCTAATTATGTAAAAGGATAAAATTATAACTATTTGGTTTAACAATCTTAATTGGTTTTATTTTTGACTCTTAAATCAGGCAATACTTTACACAGATCGGGAAAATATATTAAAGAGCTGAGCAAAGGAGGTTGGTTTTGTACAGAGAGATTAAAGAAAGCAGAAACACCACTAGCAACAATAGCAGATGTCATTCCAAAGTTACTTTCCTTGTGAGGTAGGGGACAGAGAGGCAGAACAATTGAAAATTAACTGATTGGTTAGCATCAGAGGCTATATATATATATATATTTTTTTCTTTTGCAGTACTGGGGATTAAACCCAGAGTCTGCACAGGCTGGGCAAGTGCTCTTCCATTGAGCTACACCCCATCCCTTTCTTATTTTATTTCAAGACAGGAGATCTTGCTCAGCTGCCCAGGCTGGCCTGGAACTTGGGATCCTCCTGCCTCAGTTCCCTGAGGGATTATAGGTGTGTACCACCTTGCCCCTTTTTGTGTAAGAATTAAGGCAGAGGTGACTTCATTATCAGGAAGATTGAAAGTACGAAGCCAGTCTAGGTAACTTTGAGAGACCCTGTCTCAAGATAAAAATTTTAAAAGAGGTAATGGTGGGGCTGTGGATGTAGTTCAGTGGTAGAGTGCTTGTCTTGCATGTGCAAGACCCTGGGTTCAATCCCAATACCACAAAATGAATAAATAAAATAAAGGTTACCTTTATGTTCTGCAGACAGATCAATATTCCTAAATATTATGATCTTGCTCAAAATTCTATCATGATACCACATGGCCTGTGGGATAAAGTGCAATTTACATTTAATATAAATTGATATTTAAGATCCTTTCTGTTCAAGATACCTGGGGATTGAACGCAGGGCCTTGTGCATGCAAAGCAAGCACTCTACCAACTGAGCTACATCCCCAACCCAACATGCTGTTCTTGTATTCTTTTGCCATAGCTGTTCCACTTGCATTTTCTTTATAACTTTTTCAATATTATTCACATATTAAAGAAAAAGAATTCAAGAGAGAACCTTACTTCCATGACTATAAAATGAAAAAAAATCATTATGATTTGTCATATAGGCAACAAAAAACATTAAAAGATTAAGCAAATGTTTTAAAAGCAAATGTTTTAAAATGTTTTCAGCTAGGTGTAGTTGCCTGCTAAAGGCTTTGAGTCTGCAGGTAGTTTTCTCCTTATTAAAACATGAAATTCACAACTGTTAAAGAAGAGACAAAACCATAGCAGAAAAAAAATGTGATTTTCTTCCTCATTGTGGATACTGCTTTTTTTTTTTTACTTTGTTATTTGATATTATTTAATTCCACACACTTCTGCTTTGCAAAATGTTGCCATTGTTAATGTGTTCTATATTTTTGGAAATACTGTGTCAGACAAAAAAAAAAAAGAGTTACTCAAGGGACCATCTTCTTGCACCTTATAGTTTCCTTTGTGAGAAGGGAACTCAGTTACCATAATTTCTGTCATTTGTCCCAGAAGAAAAAGGGATTTATCTAATTTATAAATTTATATGAAGTTAATGGTGTATGAGGTTCAGCCCCTGTCTTCTTTCTCTTGGGGGCTAGTTGGCCCTCGAGGGAAATCAGTTATTTGCTCCATGCCTTAGATCTTCCTTGAGCAGACCCCTTGCCCTGGTAGACATTGCATGTCCATCTAATTTGGGAATCCAAATAACAGGTCCATTTGATTCTGACTCTAAGCTAGATTCTGTTAATGGATTTTTAAAAGGTAAAAGCATGCTTTTCATACATATGTAAGAATGAAGATAAGCATTTTACCTAACTCATTAATGAGAAAACTAGAGAAAGTCTCGAGCAATTCAAAGGAGAATGAAACAAGCCACACATTTATGGATCTGGAATATTTAAATAAATATTTGAAGGGAAGAAAACTGGTTTTTCACAGTGGGCTCTGGATAAAATTTATTTTCATGTCTTTAGGCAAGAAAAGGGATAATGCTCTTATTTTGTCTGTAGATAGGAATTGCTTGATTTTGCTATCAGTAATCTGCAGCTTATGTAATTGCAAACGAGCTCTTATACAATCCAGAGCAGATAACTGGGATGGGATTTTATCAGTAAATGAATGGAATTGCAATATTAACTGGACTGTTATCTAATGATTCAAGTAGTTCCAAATGCTGGTGTGGGAACAAGATGTATTTGTTGGGCCTCTTGTTTCTCTTCATTATTACTCTAATCCTTCCGCATTACTGTTCCATAAGATGTTGCTTGTTAAAAATTTTTTTAGTTGATTTTTTTACTGGGGTAAAATAGTGTTAGCATAAAAATCATTTGAAATATATATATATATTTTTTTAATTTATTCTTTTTAGTCATACATGACAGTAGAATGTATTTTTGACATATTATTTGGAGTACAACTTCCCATTCTTGTGGAATTTGAACCACTTTTAAAGGAGTAACTCAGTGAAGTACATTCACACAGTCATGTAACCTTCACCACCACGGAAACCCATGACTGTAGCCCTGGACCCAGGAAGCCCTACCCTCCACCCCAGTCAGCACCGTTTTGCTCTCTGTCTCTATGATTTTGAAGACTTTGCTTTTCACATCTCCCTGTCAGGCCCATTCTGCCTACCCCCTGTGGGAACATGGAGCCCAGCCCTGCCCTGCCTTCTGGCCCATCTGAGCGTCCACCCGCAGGCTTCCTACCTCTCCACCAACAGAGGCTTCAGGAATGACAGTGGCCTCCTCCAGCTCCTGATGACTCTGTCTTTTGAGGCACCTTCTTACAGCTTTATTTCTCTGCTATTTGTATCACCGTGAAGATTCTCTCCAAGTAGATCTCTTAAGTGCAACAACCATGATGACTGATTTGGGCAGGAAAATATAATAAATAGCATAAGATACTTGGGGGGGTTTCTCAGCATTCACTTTCCCCTTTTAGTTTAGTATTAATGAAACAAACAAACAAAAAAGTTGAACATCAAGGTACATCCCTGCTTTTCTGGAATCTCTCCTTAGCCCAGGGGGGAACATGAGATGCTCTTTCCTGAATTTGAGTCTTGAGTAAGGGATTGACTGAGCTAAGAGAAAGTTTCCCTCTTACTCCTGTTCTTTCCAAGTTCATTTTCCACAACTTTTAAAATTCTATAAATCTTTTCCTTCCAATATATTCTTTAATCCATTGGAAATCTGTTTTTATTGATGCAGTTTTAAAAAAAAGTAAGAACATAATCTGCTGATACATATGGCTAACTCATATCACACCCACACACACCCACACACAGAGACACACACACACACACACACACACAATTTCTAGGTAAATAAACATCTTCTTTGGAAAGTGTAGAAGTATTGGAAAATACATACAAAAATAATTTTGTGGGCTGGGGATGTGGCTCAAGCGGTAGCTCGCTCGCCTGGCATTCGTGCGGCCCGGGTTCGATCCTCAGCACCACATACAAACAAAGATGTTGTGTCTGCTGAAAACTAAAAAATAAATATTAAAATTCTCTCCCTCTCTCTCTTTAAAAAAATATAATAATAATCTTGTAATGTTGGCCTAGATAAGGTTTTCCTACACAGAAAAGAAAATTCACAACAGCAATAATAAGATGGACTCGATTCATCTAAAATTCTTTACAATGAAAGGTACAATAAACAATTTTAAGGGACTAGTGACAGACAAGATAAGATCTTTGTAGTATGTAAAATAGACAAAATAACAACATCTACAATATTAAAAACACTCATGTAAATCTCTAAGAAAAAGACAACCCAATAGAAAAATAGACAAAAGGTATAAGTGGAAGATTCACTGATGATATCTAAGTTAATAAACATAAACATGTGAAAAGATCTTCAAGTAAATTAAAGTTAGCAAAATGCAAAATAAACTAATGGTAAGGTAAATATTTTGCAAATAAAATTAAGATGAGGAAGTTTGATGATATCCATTTTGGCTGAGATTGTGGGGGAAAATGTGTTTACATGTAGGTGGTGTGGATCATTACAGTTCAGCTTTTTGGAGTATTATGGCAATATCTATACAAATATTACATTCTAATACTATTTTCCAATCAAACTACTTCTGAGAATTTCTTCTTTTTCTTTGTGGTGCTCAGGATTGAACCCAGTTCCTTAAATGTGATAGGCAAGCACTCAACCAACTGAGCGTTCTCCTAGCCCAAGAATTTTTTTTCTATATTTTCAGAAGCACAAAAATATAATGGCTAACTTTGTTATATTAGGCCCTTAGTATGATCTTAGCAGTTTTCCAAATATATTACACTCTCTGAATCCAGTTCTAAAAATTAGACTTGGAAATTTTAAAAAACATAGCCTTCTCTGTTCACTAAAAAGTCTGCCCACAAAAAGAAATGAGAGGGCTGGGGATGTAGCTCAGTTGGTAGAGTGCTTGCCTCTCATGCACAAGGCCCTGGGTTCAATCCCCAGCACCACAAAAAAAAAAAAAAAAAA